>NC_050604.1:9333055-9503055 GCF_013368585.1 Megalops cyprinoides | reverse complement strand
CATTCATTCATTCATTTCAGGTATAACAAAGTTTTTGGCCTTATTTAAATGATCCAATGCACTCACATTACATTTTTGCTCGGCACCTGGATATTTATCGAAGGAATCAGGCCTCTTCATCAAGGGTACAACTGCAGCACCCTACCTGAGACTCTAAATAGCAGCCTCCTGGCTATAATACCAGTCCTTTCATTGCTAGGACAGACTGCCAGTACACTTTACCCTGAAATGCACTGCATTGCTATTTGTTCTTCACTTCCAGGTGGCCGTAATTTTCTGCCTGTTCACAGGTAGCTCGCCTTACAGGTGACAATGGCATTCAGATGCCGCTGGGCTTTTTTGAATACATGCACATCCTAAAAAAGACAAATCATCAAAAATGTAATTCAGCTGATCATTATCATGGCCTTATTGTGCAATTGTTATTAGAAAGAGTTCAATAGATTGCTTACCTATGTTTTTTCATTGTGCCATTTAAAAAACACTACTAAGTCCATTGCAGTTATCCAGTGTTATTTGTTCGTGCATTCACAGACTCCTGACACAGAAGGCACAGTCTGATCTGAGAACAGCTACAGCCCCTGTCTGCCTCTCCTCATGAAATTTCATGTATAGCCTAAAACTGGAAGGAAAGAGTAATCATTAGTGTGTTTCCATGTGTGCACGTGCGCGTGTGTGTGTGTGTGCGCGCGTGTGTGTGTGTGTGTATGTGTATGTATGTGTGTGTGTCTGTGTGTGTGAGAGATGTACGGGTGTGTTTTGGCCGGTCTGAGTGGACTCTCTCTGTGGCAGTGCAGCTCTCCTGTGTGTGTGTGTGTGTGTGTGTGTGTGTGTGTGTGTGTGTGTGTGTGTATGTGGTTGTGTATGTGTGAGAGAGATGTACGGGTGTGTTTTGGCCGGTCTGAGTGGACTCTCTCTGTGGCAGTGCAGCTCTCCTGTGTGTGTGTGTGTGTGTGTGTGTGTGTGTGTGTGTGTGTGTGTATGTGGTTGTGTATGTGTGAGAGAGATGTACGGGTGTGTTTTGGCCGGTCTGAGTGGACTCTCTCCGTGGCAGCGCCCCGCTGTTTGCCCACACCGTGAGCACGGCATGGTGCTCCTCGGAGGCCCAGTCACGCTGTTCATTTCCCTCACTGGTTTGTGTAATTGCATTACATGGTTTGCATGTGAAGCCAAAAGCGGAGTCCGCCCCGGGCGCTCCCCGCGCGCTTTGAACCGCGGCGAGCACCAAAGCGCCTCTCCCGTTATTTCCGCCTTCCCTGCTTCGCCCTCTTTCATTCATAAAACAACCGCTGGATCTGCCCGGCATCCCTCCGACGCCCCCACCCGCCTGAGAGCGCAGTGCCGTGTCAGCTGAACACATCACCGGCTGAAGGGCCGGGAACAATCTGAAGAGCGAGGTATTGTTGCGCTGTTGCCTGTGGATGAATAAAGCATCTTGCCAGCGTCTTTAATTTTTCAGGGTTTTCCTCGCTTCTGTTTGAGGCTCCGTCCTTCACATGGGAGGAGAAGTTAGCAGAGGAGGCAATACTGTAGCACAAACAGGACTCTCTGATTCTCCCCACTTCGTTACTGTGAAGGGCCCGAACACCATGTGGTTTTACAAGGTAGCTCAAAGAGAGTTAATGACACTCCATGCATTTTATACACTGCTGCATTATATGCTATACGTGTGGCCACTCTGAGACATGGAGGGTTAACTGTGAGAGACTCTCAGTGAGGATACCACAGGGTACCACCGATTCACTAATGAGGGATGATGGAGGTTTGATTGATTGATAGATAGCCTGGAAGGTCGTTCTCAGCATCTACCAATCAAGACAGTCCATCCCAGAGCTGGGTCAAACCAGCCGTCGAAGAAGAGATCACACTGAACAAGGAGAGTGAGAATGGCGATTTGCGGTGACAGTTTAAACATACCAGCACCCATCCTCTTAATCCACCTGGGGGAAGGGGGCAATCAGAGAGCAGAGTGTCATTTACACCCTAATCTCACCCTCCCCATACCCAACTCCAGGCTGAACACCGCTCCCCTCCCGCAGCCCCCCCACCTTCCTCACCCACCCCCACCCCCCAGCCTCATTCCCTTCCCTTCTGCCTTTCATGGTCTCCTCCATTCACGCGCCTTTGTCCAGATTATTTCCACTTCGAGGCACACAATCCGCCGACCGGTTCTCTCACGCGAATTACATCACCGCCTCCATTTCCTGGCGTTTCGCGAGTGACTCCCGCGTGCCCCCGCCGAGCGCGGCTATTATAAACCACACGTCCCGAGCATTAAGGAAACAGCCTGACCCCGGAGCGCGAGGCGAGCAGGATCCCGGACGCGTTCCAGGCGTCTATAAATAGCCCCTCGGTTTGTATTTGTGCACTCCGTGAGGCAGAGGTGTTCCGCGTCAGAAATAAACCAGACGCGCCCGCTGCCAAATCTCCCCGAGAGGGGCACGGAGTCCAGGCTAAAGGACATTGCGTGAATGTACCTCCTTGTCTCCGAACTGAGACACACCATCACACGGCAGCACGTAACCAAATCCTCAAACACCGTCACTGTTCCCCCGCCCTCACTCTCCCCCCAGCCCGCCCGGCACGGCAACATTAACAGCTGTACTGGAGTGTACTAAATACGGAACTCCCCCATGGGAAAAATAAAATACACACAAAAAAAAAAAAACAACAGCGGAATTTGAGGTGTTTTTATGTGGCTGTGAAACGTTCAGGCTCTGGGACTCTGGGCTGGCGGTGACCCGAGGTGGGGACAAATCAGAGCGCTGAGCAGCGGGAGCCCTTAGCCAATAGGATTTCCTTCTTTTCTCCTTTGCGTGACAGCGCTGATGGGATTGCCCTCGGTACAGGGGAGTTAAGCGCCTCCATGATACGGCTGTAAACAGGGACACTGCTGCAGCTCTAACATGCCGCCTCCTCGTTCCTGCCAGCGGGGGAGAGCGCGGGGACGGCCGGTGCGGTCTGGCACCTCCGCACAGAGGGGAGCCACGGGTGGATCGCGCTCGTTTCCCCTTCTTTCCTTTTATAGACGGGAAATAAGCATGACCCGATCTGCTGCCTCGTTTGACGAGCGCACGACGCTTTCGCGTGCAGATGAACGGAGGGAACCATTCCGTGCTATCAGTAACCAGAGAGGAGCGAAGCGTTTTGATTGGCTCAGATCGCTCGCCGATAGTGCATAATGCATTCACCAGTGAAGCTAGTCACGAAAGATCATTTGCCCATCACTAATCCACATTCTTTTCTATTGGCCGCATGTAAAGGGCATGGTGTAACTTTATTTTCAAGACACAAAATTACACTCTCACACCGACACATACACACACACACACACACACACACAGTGAGAGAGGGAGAGAGAGAGGGAGGGAGAGAGGGAGAGAGAGAAAGAAAGACAGTTCTCATTTTCAGCTCTCTTCAGGTGTTTTAAACTTTTCTGTTGAAAGATGCACCGGAGCCATCACTGCAATCTGCTGAGATCCACAGACTCTCTCCTTCTCTTCCTTGGCAGGAAATCGATAAAACGACACGCCGTTTGCTTCCACCTGCTTATTTGTTCACCCAAAAACACAACACAGAATTGGCACCATTTTACCAACTCCACCAACAAAAAAAAAAAAAAACTTTCACTTCACTATCATCAAGTCCCATTTAGCTCATTCAGCACTAAAGGGAAACTTCCCAGAGACACTGCCAGCAGGGTTCAGGCCAGAGTTCTGACATCAGACGCACAAGCACATTAATGAATCCTGACAGCGCTCACTGATTGGATGAACCCTGATTGGCGGGACACTGATTGGATGAAGGCGTGAGCTGAGAAATACATGGTGCTTTATCGGTCTCAGCCTGGATTAAGGCAGTCGCAGCCGAGCTGCCACCACGCTGGCCTCACCGGAGAGGCACAGAGAGGGGTGTCAGAGATGGGGCGTCACAGATCTGACCCCCGGCGAGACCAATGCTGCCAAGACAAGGAGCAACGGGTGAGGTGGCCCCTTAAGGGCACCATTTCAGGAAATGCGCTCACGCTTAAGGACAAATCAAACCCAACGAAAGCAGATGCAGTCATTAGCAATCACCATCCCCACTGAATAACACCAGCATTCAGCGGTGACGTAAGTGACAGTTAGGAGTGCTGTCTTATGCACTTTGAAAGGAGGAGAGGACCCCTCTCATACACAGGCTAAGTGGAGTACCTGCCCAATGAGCACGCGGCAGGGACTTCCCTTATTCCTCTCCTATTAAGCTGAGGCAGGATTCGTCACTTGTAATATTCATACAAAATGCGTTCAGCGAAGTTCCCTGCGACAATGCCTCTGTTAAGAGCACCGAATCAAATAACATTCGACTGATTGATCCCTTTCGCTGGACACAGGCGCGGGATGCTGGGCGGGGCAGAGGTTGGGGGGGGGGGGGGGGGGGGGTGTTGGTGAAGAGATCCCTCTCTCTACTTTTCCCCCCTGCAGCCCGCACACGTGGGCCTCCCTCTCAGTGGCTCCGGCAGGGTTTTAATGGGATTTCCAGCGTGCCGCCAGAACTCTCCCGCTCGTCAGTCGCGGCTCCCCATATCGATCCGCCTCCGGGACGGACAGTCATCCATCTGCCGGCCCATAATGCCCCGGCAACCACGTTACACACCCTGGTGTATTTACTGCTGGCTGGCTGCTGTTTGGCCATGGAGTTTATATCCACAGGGGGAAATCTCTCCTGATGTCTGCCCACCCCCCCCCGATCCCTCTGTCATGGCTTGTGATTGAGTGCGCGTTCGTGTGTGGCTACGTGCTTTTGTCTGTGTGTGTACGTGTGCGTGTGTGTGGCTGGGTGCTTTGAATAAGGACATGCAGTCAGCAGTTGTACAGATGCTTAAGGAGGTGAGCTTCGCTTTTTAAAAGGGCTCCACTGGTTGCATTTCAACCATCCTGCGGCGCACGGAAAAAGCGCAGTGTTTCAGAGCTAATTTTGGAAAGCCCTCCAAAGTCACAGACGATGGAGAAACAGATGTTGCAGAGGCGTCATGTGTCGTCGCGGTTAGCGCCTCGCGGACAGGCCTGTCAGATTGCAGCAGTGCCCAGCCCCCCTCACAACGCCCCCCTTCCAGCCCCAACACCCCCAACCCCCCGCCTCTCCTAACTGTGAACGCCGCATGCCCACCCGCACCCCCCCCTTTGCATTACGACCCACCCCGAGCCCTCGGAGACAGCCCGTCCGAGGAGTCGCGGCACCCGCACCCCATTACCCTGCCCTCCAGCCGCGCCCGCCCCTCCTGCTGTCCCACACCATTAATATGGAAGGTTAATTGAAACTGAATGCTCTGCTAATTTTCAATTTAACAAGGGGCCGACTCGCAATAACTCACAGAGTCCTTCTCCTCATCCGTGGCTGAAATAAGGGTCATCGCCCCCTCGCCTCCGACCGTTCGCCCAGGCTTCCTCTCCTGGAAAGGGACCGGTGGAGAAGGGCAAATAACCAGCACTCTGCTGGGGGAGCAATACCCCCAGAATTCTTACACATTCCCTAAAATAAACTCACTTCCAACTGTTTCTATTTGGGGAGGCCGAAGCCTCCCCGATGTGTTTTTTATTGTCTTATTTTCATTATTGTTATTCTGTCTCTTCGCGCCAATTCCTTTCAGACGCAATTAAATCATACATGCAGGGTCTGTGTAATCGATGAAACATTTCATGGACCAAGCAGGCAAATAATGGACCAAACGATGGCTTGATTTTAATGTACTGTGCAACAATAATCCCAGGAGTGGTGCGAGCAAAAATACTCTAGCAGCCGCTCGACCTGATTCTGCTCCCTTGGGTTCTACTTTGTCTTGAGAGATTAAAGTGGGGGGGGTATTATTAATATGGGGGGGTGGATAATATTAATAAAGGACAGCAGGGCCTCCTAACTGCCCTCCCTCCCCTCCCCCCCCCCCCCCCCCCCCCCCAGCCACCCCCCCGGCCTCACCACGTTCATCATGCTGCCGACTGAAGTCCAGGAACCACACGCAGGCTTTTTCCGGAATTAGATTCTGTGTCGTAAGAGTGCAATTAGGGAGCCCGCTACGTCGCGGCCCAAGATAGATCCCCGCATGCTGTAATGGAGCGGGCGAGCCATTGGCGGAATGCGATTACCATTGATCCGCGCCCGTCATTCCTTCACAACTGCTGCCGAGGCTGAAAATAACATGCGTCTCAAGGCCCAATCGATACCCTTTCAAGTCGGAGGGAAAAAAAAAAGAGACCGGGAAGTATTAGGCCCCCACATCCTGCCGAGGTGACTGCTTAATTAATTATTTCAGGTTAGCAGGTGGGCAGGGGCTGTTGGGGGTGTCGGTATTCAGCGCGACCCACAATGAATGGCTCGTTTTGGCGGCACAATGTCTTCTTCAGACGGAGCGTGTTAACTCCGCCGCAGGTTCAGGAAGGAGTCGTCCACACGCTCAACGTTCCACGCGGTCTGTACTCCTCACCCTGCAAGGCTAATTGAATCCCGGTTTATTACAGTCAAATGAAAGGGGCCAACGGCCTGGCCTCTCCTGTAAACGGACGGGCTCCTTGAACACCTGCGGGAAAGCAAATGAGTAACTGCCGATTCCCAAAGCTGACCTGCCTTTACCAGAAAGCGCACGCACAGCCCAAACTGGGGCAGAGTTCTTCTGTGAAAAAAAAAAAACCCCAGCTTCTTTTCATCGCTTTTCTGGGAGCCAGAGGAGGCATTCAATGTAAACAGCCCTCGGGCCGCAACAAGCTACATCTAGTCTAGTCCAAATCCACGAACAGTCATCTTCCTGATGTGTACTGGAGTTCTTCATATTAATGTGTTTGTTTCTTTTGTCCATTCACTCGCATCAGGCGGTTTCCTCTTAGGGGCTTCTTCCACCTGTCTTGGGCTACTTCCTGGACACCTGCAGTGGCCCTGGCAAAGGCCGGCCTCCATTGCCCGGGCACACCCCGTTCATCTGGAGGCATGCAGGACTAATCTGGAGCTGTCTGACCGCGTGGGGAAAGGCCCAACGTGCCAATCCATCAAAGCCGCGCTGCGCCGCTAACAGCCGCCCCCCCCGTGACTCCGGCCACTTTTTCAGAACCCGGCAGGAGCAGCTGCTGAAAGCCGCGCGGGTGCTGTGGGGTCAAGGACATGGGCCCCTGACCCGCCCTATGACCTTTCCTATCAGAACAGGGGCACCTTCCTGTCCCTGCGTGGCTGAATCCAAAATTCTCCTTCTAAAAAGGGAAGGACCTTGGCAGGTGGAGCTGGTTGCAGGGATGCAGTCGCTACGGAGCATTCTCAAGGGGAAATGATCATTCGGCTCCCCGGGTGACCGCATCCAGCCCCATCTTAATGCCCGCCGATTAGAGCTTTAAAATACCTCTCGGCACGCTCTACACACCTGACATCCAGTTAATATTTAAACACAGTTTACTTGCAACATCTACCATATATCAAGAGGAATGAAGATAAGGAGGCTGTTTTTTTTTCTTGTTCTTTTTTTCCACGGCAGCAGTGGCACGAGTCTGGAACCAGCCGGTATAGACTCCGACAGCAGCCAGGAAAGCATGGGGCCCTCACGAGCGCGGGCGAAACGGTATCTGGACTCAGGTATGAGCTGCAATGGCGCGAGCTGTGAGACTGTGACCTCTGAGCCGGTTGGCTCTGCCGAGCGGTCATGGGACTGAAACTCCATCCGGTGGGGGGAAAAAAAAAAAGAGCAGAGCAGAGCGGACCTCGAGCGCGCCGGCCCCGCTCCAGGGACGTCTGTGACTCACCCTCACATTCTGTCCCCTACGCAGTGCCATCAGGCCTCTCGCTGTCAGCCAGGGGCCGCGAGAAGCTGGCCCTGCGTCACTGTCAGTGCCGCTCTCACTGTTACCCGCGACGTAATCGGAAAGGAGTCATGGGACTTCAGAAAAGACCCACGGGAAGGAGGTTACATAAAATTATAAGACCCATGGACAGTGTTTGTTCAAACATGTAACACATTTAAAAAAAACACTAATATCAAATATTTACTGTTTACATCAAGAGCAGTTACACTAAAATGAGTGATCCAGTCAAATAAAGGGGAGTCCCTTTCCATGCATGGGAAGGGATCCACACTTTCTAATACTGGACCCAGGCAGTACCCCCAGTTCCCACCTTCTTGCCCTTTTCCCAGGCCGCAGTACACCACACCAACTCACCCTCCGTTCCATTTAACATTTTATCAAACAAAGGTGTATAGTTATCACTTGTCAATTGCATAATTGTATTGCTTTTATATTGAAAGAGTGTTCTTTTTGTATTGGAAGCATGCCCCACATGTTAAATGTCTTGCTATCAGTACGGTGTAGTTGTTGTGGATTTGCTCATTCATAATCTAAGATCATACCCCCTCGTTAGCAGCGAGGGTCTCCAGTGAGTATCCAATGACAATAGCATTGATAGTCTTTCAGAGGGTGACCCCAGCTGCCCTCTTTGAGGTCTCCACCGTGCTAGCAGCGCCCGCTAATGGGACTGGCACTCACGCAGCCGCTTTTAAAATGCATTAGCTACTTAGAATCAGTTGCATATTAGCGTGTCCTAAGGCGGCTGTCTAATTCAGTCCTAGAACATTAAACAGATTCCCCGCATTGCTAATTGTGTTGCCTCCCAGAACCAGGAGCAGCGTGCTGTAAAAGGAGAACACGCCCTGCGTAATCTCATTTCCACTCAGGCTTGTCATGTAATGCCCCCCAGACCCGGGCGCTGTCATATGATGCGTCACCATGGTTGCAAAACAAGCTTTGCCGTGAGGGGCGAGACGTGAGACGCACCCCTCCCCCCCCAACCTCCGCCCCCCCTCCTCACGACCCCCTCCCTGCGCCCCCTCCCTCTGACCGGGCCGCGTCCAAGGGAGCTCTTGAGGTCCTGGCCAAACTCGAGTCTGTCGGCTCGCGGACATCTGCCACAACCGCCCGTCGAGGGCGATAATTAAAAGGGCACGCACACGCCAGAGGGGTGAAACCGGCAGGCGGACGCTGGAGACGCAATGTGAGGGGCGTGGCCGGGGGGGGGGGGGGGGGGGGCAGGGGGGCGGGCCCGGCAGACGGAGGCACGCGGATCGCACAGCACGCCCCCACACCGTGCGGCAACACTCACAAACGGAAAGTAACCGACGGGACCTCTGGCTTACCCTTCTTTCTCTCTCCTCGTCTGCCAAACGCGTACGAACAGTTGCGCTAATACATGCCAATTCGTGTGTGGTCATCTACGCGGCTGTCTCAGAGAAGCTCTGTTCTCTGTCCCCATAGCTTCCTGCAGCCAGCTACCCAGAACACAACTCCTAGCCGGGGGGGGGGGACTTGACCTTTGACCTCTCTGTGCCTGAGTGATCACCTCTGTTTAACGCTCTGCAGTTATTACACTGCTTTGCTGGGGGTCTCCTACGCCGAGACGCTGCCTTCGAGGAATTTCAGAGTCCCGTATGCACAGACTTGCTGGCCCCTATTACCAAATGCATTTGGCACAGCGTGTGCACTGCGTAGCACTTCACTGCCTGCGCAGTGTGTACACAAAGATCCTCCTGCTGGAGTTGCTGGCTCGTTTTTCCCCTGACTCGTCTCCTTCTCTTTACTCAGCAGCCACGCCTGCCCCGCTGCACGCCACGTCTCGTAATTGGATTCTTCCGATGATGTGCGTCCAGGCCGACTCATGCCTTGTGCTAACCGGGTCAAGGCAGACAGCTGTGGAGAGGGGCTCCTGGAACATCTGTTCCAACAAGGTGAAGCGAATTACCACAGATATTCTATGTAATGACTAGACAGTTAACTTTAGAAAGTTCTGCCTCTGCCATTGTTGAAGATATGAATGCTGTAATTAGCAGGCTTATTTTCAACATTCTCAAAGGGGTGTAATTTAAAACAGGAAGTAAATAGCCATCAGGGAGCACATGAGCTGAATGTCCGGTCATACTGTACAAATATCTGAGGCATCACTATCCAATCGGTAAAAACGTAAAGTGAGAAGGGGGACACGTCTCCTCCAATTGTGAAAGGAAACATCCTTAGGAGGCGCTGTGCGATTGTGTCTCCACCCGGCTGGATCCCACATCAAAGGAGCGCTCTCTCACCAGGAGAGCCAGCTTGGGGCGGGATAAACCAGACCCGCTGCCAGGCAGCCTTGGCAACAGCAGATGCAGGGGCTGGCGAGCAACCCCACCCCCCCCCCCCCCCCTGGCCGTAAGCACCCTGGAAGTCCCTATGATTTACACTCATCCGCCGAGCAGGTGGAGCCAGAGAGTAGCCAAAGAGCCAGCACTGATCCTGCCAGGACGGACAAAGAGGCTCATCGCCCCCCCAAACTATGCACCCTCCTCTCCCTGTTTTTTTCTCCAAAAGGGTATTTTCAGGGCGGACCTCACAGCTCAGGAACCCCCTTACAGTTTTGGACATTGCCGCCCCTCAACATTTCCCCATACCTACCCCCAATAAAAAACTGCCACATGACACGTACCCCACCTCTGTGCTCTGACTTCCTCCCCTATTACACTATAGCACACCCTCAGCTTCCCTGGTATCGTTCTCAGCATCAGTTTCTTTGCTCCACAGTCACACTCAAATAACCACATTTTTTTTCAGTCTCCACGCAGCCTTGGTTGTTCACTACCGCATTACATAATGTGTAATTGGGTGTAACTTTCTGCTACAGGGCAATTGGTTATATATTTAATGCTCTTTACATATTCCTTGAAATCAGTTTTTCACATATACAAATACACGCATTTAATGCGTATGTAAAAATATATCTGTGCACAATGGCATGGGCTTTATAGAGGTGGATATTTTGAGGCATAATGTACAAGCTGAGGACACAGTGATCTAAGTGCACGTTTTTATACAAGCCTGTCACTCACACCTTCCTTCATCTCATTTTGTAACATTTAGGAGGCCAATTAATCACGGCGACAATGATTTCTGCCTGTCACCATCCGACGGGCCATTTTCCACCGAAAGGTTACACCCAGCATACGGTCACCCCACAGGTATTTCTGGGGTACCATGGCAACCGAACACAGGACCTCGTTCTAAACAGGTTAACTGTTAGCTTTCAGGGCTAAAAGATACCAAAGGAAACACACGATACAGGACACATATTTTCTAACTGTTTTTCTGGCTTACAGTGTATATTTACATGTATACTATGTACATATAATATAATATAATATAATATAATATTGGATTCGATTAGATTATAATGTGTTATTGCTCTAAACAAATCCCTCATATAACATTCAAGTGGCATATGCTCTTCAGCTCTGGCTATTAATGCTTTACCCACAACATAAACAGTGATGAAATCTGCTTGTATTTGTAGCTGTCTGCATGTATTTGCAGAGTGCATATTTACCCTAATGATGTCCTGCGGACTAAAGATTCAGGCCCGGCACGCATAGCCGTGTTTTGCAGTGCACACAACGCTAACGAACAATCTCTCCCCATACTGACTGTCAGCAGACTTAGGACTGCCATTACTTGCTGCAAAAAATAAACAAAAGGCAATTGGATGGAGCTCTCACCCCGGGCACTGATTGCCAAATTAACCTCATTCTGTGATTATCGTGGTGGCAGAACTAATTCATTTTCGTTTCTTCTCTTTCCGTACTACAGTACGTGGGGGGACGCGGAATGTGTCAGCGTCAGGGATCGCGGGGAAATGCGACGTGCCTATTTTTGTCGGAGCAGCTATGATTTAGGCCTTGAAATTTAACATGGCGTATTTAACATGGTATTTAGTTTTGTGGTGTGTAATGAGAACAGCTGTCAGACGTGAGACAAGAGGCTGATGCCTAAAATATGAATCATGACCACAATAACAGTCTTGTGTTCTCAGTCTCTCATTGGCGCAGTTTAACATCTCCTCAGCATCTACGCTGTATTACTGCTCCATGCCGATGAGGAAGTCCATCTTTTTTCCAATACTTTTTTAAAGTCCCTCTCAAATCTACTGCTCTGTTGGTAATGACCCTGGTCCTATCGTGCCAATTCCCACCTTCATTTCAAGACTCAGCTGTAACACACCTGGTTGTAGTTGCCTGCCACGTTTTAGCATGATAATATCAATTAGTTAATCAAATTTTACTTGACACAGAATTATTATTAGCATTGTTCTGGAGTAATTGTCCGAGTTGGTTGCATGGAAACATTGTTACAGTAGTTCGACACGATGAAGAGCAACAATACTATGCCAACAGAGAAGTCACCTTGTGACAGTATTAGAAGCAATGAGATGTGTTCAAACTATGCTAGTCTGTGCACAGAGATGCCCAAACAGAACATGATATCCTACCACAGTGCCATACTGCGGCCTAGAGAGGAATTCATGGCACAAAGACATGGGTTTCATTAAGAACATCCTGGTTCTTTTCCATGTTTTCCCCAGTTCTAAATTTGATATTACAGAACAAGAGAAACCCCATCTTTAACAATTTTTTTGTGCTGCAGGATAACAAGCCCCGAGCCAACACCATGCAATCCAACTACAGGGCGGGGCTTAAATCCTGAACGAGTCATGGAGACTGCTTTATTTGTCGATGTTGTTTGCTTGTTTGTTTGCTTGTTTACGCATCACCAAAGTGTCCTGCCAGCCGGTATACTCTGAGCCCATTGGACATCCACCTGGCAAGGTGGGATTTCTGGCCTCCAGGTGGGGAGGGTAAACTCTTACACCCCTAATGTTCGCCTCAGTGTATCGCTGTCATCTTCTTCCACCCCTCACAGAGGTGCCTCTTGATTATGGATGGCATTGTTCCCAAAGGCCTTCTCCCTGTGTTAGCAGCAGTTATCTCCATCTCCCTATTTGCATACCTCAACACCCAGACCCATCACTGCTGGCAGTGTTGCCCTCCCCTCCCTTCTTCTCCATTTCTCTGCTTTCCTCTCCTCCTGTCTCCTCCCCTCTCGTCCTCTCCTCGTCTCTCGTCCTCCTATCCCTGCCAGGCTGGTAAGCTCCGCCTTCGCCGGCCGCACGGCTCCGGCTGTAATTCCTGCGGGTGAGGCAGGCCTTTGGAGCCCCTTTCTTTGCTGAATTCATGAAGGGAGCGGTCGGACATAACGTGCGGTGAGAAGGCACCAGCCCCTTTCTGACCACGCAGCTTACGAACGGGGGGATCCCAGCTTCAACCGAGGAATTAGTGTGTGTGCGTGTGTGTGTGTCTGTGTCTGTATGTATGTGTGTGTTGGGGGGGTCGGGCCACAGGGGGACCTCTGATGAGAAACACTCCACCAGACAGACGTGCAGGTGCAGCTAGCACGTGCAGCTAAAGGTAGGCGCTGCATATAAGGCTGGGCCACTCTGAAGGAGGGAGCGGGAGGAAGAGACGCCCGAACGGAGTGTCAGCGCGGGGGGAAAGAGGGCCGCTCGGAGCAGCAGAGTGTTAATTACACACACGCTGCGGAGGATTAGTGGCCGCCTCACAGCGGCCGTGTTCCGACGCGCTGGCTAAAGGGAGCTTAATTTGACATTTTAATTGGAGCGGCTATGTCTCCTCAGCGCTCGGAAAGCCTTCGCTATTGTTTGCGATAAAAAAAAGCGCAGAGGAAGAGGCGAGAACATCGCATCGCCCGATCTGTTCGCCTCTCAGTTCCGCCCCGTTCGGGGGGAAACCCACGGCTTCACGTCTTACGTGTTTATTCGCCTGTTTACACCGCTGACAGCAGCGCTGTGATGCAACAGCGGTGTCCCGCTCACTTAGCATTCAAACCTACAGCCCACGAGGGTCCAGCGCCTTCAGTGTCACTATCCCCTGCTCCGAGCCGGGAGCCTGCAGGCGCGGTTACCCCCAACGACCTGACAGCGTTCGACTCCATGCGTGGCAAGCTCCACGTGAATGTGAGAATCCTAGCGGTGACGGGATGATAAAATACACCTGCCTCTCTTTGTGGAGCCGCCTTAACCCTCATGATGCATTTCTTTATCCACTGCTATTTATTGTGTCACATTCAGCACATTAGGCCGAGGCACATCCACTCACATGATGCATAGTAATGGCTGTGAAAATCTTTAAACCCCGACTCCCTGAAGGAAACGCTTAAGGGAACGCTCATTCAGATATGCTGATTATCCCCCAATTCTATAATGCTTATTACACATTTTATACATAATCTCTATGTTGCATTAAGGTCTCAATCTATATATTTGTAAGTGTGTATGTGCAGTATATGTGTGCCCCCATGTGTCTGTGGTTTTACAGTTATGTTTCAGTGACAAGACATTTTTTTTTTCTTCTACCAATTTCAAAAAAAAACCTGAATCTGATCGTATTTTTTATGTTGGGTGATGATCCTTAAAAGCTACATGCGTCTAAGGAAACTGTCACAGTAATCCTTGGCCTGCAGAGCAGTGGATGTTCTAGAAAAGCAATTTCCATAAGAATGCTTTACCACAGATATTGTATTTACTGAACAGACAGTCAGCTCGGTCTCCTTCAGATGGAAAATTCTGTCTCCAGCATTGCGGAAACAGGGTTTCCTGGATGTTCTGTCTCCTTTGGGATATTCAGTGAAAGGGGTGTGCCCAAAGGCAAAGCATCCATAGCTACCTAACTACCACGGACAGCATCAGAAGCTTCTGTTACAAAACTGGTTCCTCTTTGACATGGAAGTATGAAAGTATCTTTGACCTGACTGTTCAATGGTCTCTGGGTAAACCAATGTATGGGTTTGACAAACGAGAGTGTACAAACTAAACAGTCCTCATCTGAAAATGAATGAACAGCAGTCCTAATACACTCTGGGTCTGTACATTTTTGAGGGCTTTTATGAGAAAGAAATAAAAGGCAGCGACAGCACAAGGCGATAAATAAGTTATTCTTACATGCAGGAGCATCGCCCTGACGTGGCTTTGTTTCAGGGGGATGGGGGGGACCCTGGAAAAGCCTCTTTGTGTCGGCTCCGTTTTCATCTGGCGGTATCAGCGAGGTGCAGGGGGTCCGGAAGAACGCGATTCCAACAAGGAGCGGAGAATTACCACACGCCGAGTCCTTCAGCGTCAGCCCTGCCTGTGGGGTGCACCCCGCAAGCAGGCCACAACAAACAACCAATCAAACGCCTGTGTTTGATTTTCCCTCTCAGACAAATTCAGCTGTAATACATATGTAGATCTCGCATTTTCAAATGTAAATTACCGTGTTACAAATTTGTTGCCCTTTTGAATATACAGTACTTGATTTCTTTACGCAGCAATTCATGTGTGTCATGATGTAAGGAAAACTGAACGTGGCAAATGGTATCTTTATTCTTTCCCCACAGATAGCTGAGGTATTTCATACTAGAAATAAAGACAAAGCGTACGCTGCATTTCTTACCCAGACACAAACATCAGAGAAAGCTTGTCAGGCAGTCTTTTCATGTGCACCTTAAACTAACAGACAAAGGACAGATTTCCTATTGAAATTCAACATGCATTTTAAAGGAAATCGCATTACATTAATGATCAGTCCAACTTTTTTTAATGTATCTGGCTTGTTGTTCAACTTCTACAAGGACACACTTTGTTTTCTCTTTTCAAGTCCCCCAACACCGCAATGAGAGTGATTTCCATAATTGCACCAAAACTTATTCAAAGACACGAGGATCAAACAAACAAGCGGCGCTGGGGCTGATGTTTCACTTAGAGCTCGCAAAGCGCTGCGCGTCATTGAGTTTAATTAGCTGTATCATTTGCTGATTACTCTGTCATCTGCTTTCTGGTATTATCTTAGAAGTTTCTGTAACCTTCGTTTGAGCGGATTAATAATTTAAAAAACGCGACGAAACTCGGCTGCCCGGTCAGATTCTCACGGCTACTTCTACTAACGAACCGTCAACCTTCAGCGGTAAATTGATTTCTTTTTTTAGTCCGAAGTCTGTGAAATTTGGCACGGTCAAGGAGAGGACTGTGACGAGGGAGGCTTGTTGCACCTGGTCTGAGTTTAGCCTTATTCTTGAGGCATGACACAGTGTGAGGTGCTGGTACGCCTCCAGGACACGACACCAAGAATCATAAGAGATCGTGTTTCTGTAGGCCGTTGCCCGAGTCTCAAGACTCATTATAGAGAAGCGTGTGTGTGGGGTGACTCACCTCAATGGCCGCTAACCTGAGTAATGCACAGCAGCATTCCAGCACTAGATTGCTCACCACACATCAGCTGAGGCGGGGGGCGGGGTGTGTTCAGCCAATTAAAATGGAGACGTATTAGACAGCCAGACTGAGAGAGCCAGATTTGGGCTTTGGATAGGACACTGGACACCCCCGCACTTTGTGATAAGTGCCACAGCCGCACTGAATCAGGACCTCAGAGTAGCATCTCATCCTAAAGGCAGTTCCTCCTCCAGCACAGTGTCTCCATCACCACGCTGGGGTAATGGTTTCCTCCTTTGTCTGCTTTGTCCAGCAACTACCTTTCATCCAAGTACTAATAAAGCCCAGCCTCACTTAGCTTCAGCCATTAATCAGGATATAGTTAAATGTTAGTGTGGCTGCTGGCGCTAAGCTATAACAGGGACTATATCCTACAATCCCTCTCTTTTAATCAGTGTGGCAGAAGGTACATTTTTCAAGTGTCTGGTATGACTTCACTGAGATGTGAACCTAAAACCTTCTGGGGTGAGTGTACGCACTCAAGCCACTGACCTTTTGTAATTAACAACGAGCCCAAGGCTTATGCCATCAGTACATCTTTCGCCTGGGGTGCTGCGGATTGAAGCCACCTCTTTCCGGAGTCAGGGTGGACACTCCCTATCCTACCCATCACTGATAACAGCAGCATGGTACAAGGAAGGCCACCGCCCAGGGGCTGAAACCTTCGAGTGACAGCATAAAGAGGTGGAAACTAATGACAAGCATGAGCACAATCCTAAATCAGAGGGCAGCATAGGGCTTTGCTCTTCATACCTACCATGGTAAGCATGTCTGCTGGAACACAGCCTTGACCTACCTAGGCGCACACAAACACATGCCATTCCTCTGTGACAAGGGGGCAGCCCTGGGATGAAATGGGGATTGACATTCAAAAGAGCATGACGAGTGGGGCGGGTGTCTGTGTTCCAGGGGGTGGGTCACCTGACGACCGGCATGTGGCACACGACCGTGTCTCCCCCGCAGGGTGTCTGTGTTCCAGGGGGTGGGTCACATGACGACCGGCATGTGGCACACGAAGCCTCGGAGAGGTGGAGCATGCGATCCCTCTGAACCGTCCTCACACAGCAGCAGGGGACAGTACTGCCTGCACGACAGGCACCGGCACTGCTCTGCTCACACTGCTCTCCTCGCGCCCGTGGCCAAAGCGCGTCCGCTCAGCCAGCGGGCTCCCCAGGGACCGACACAGTCAGCACACAAGCGAGGGAGCGTCCACTGGCTGACCCGGCTGAGAGGAGAAGAAATAAAATATCTACTTTTAATGTGAACACAGGGCACTTCAGGCTGCTTTCTCTTTATCAGATGTTTTATCAAAAGTTCAGCTCACAGTTAGCACTGGAAAGTGTTACAGTGTTAGCATGTATAATGAATTTTCATTGATTGACTTTTTTTCCTCTGGAAAAAAAAGTTCGTAAGAATTAGCAAATGAAATCCAGGAAAACTGTTCACCATATCAAAGGCTGCTATATGGTTGATCTATAAATGCTTGGTTCATTCAACAAGGCACTTTCCTGGCTTCTGTCATCTCAAATTAACACACGTGATTGCCTTGTACAGATGCTGACTTTATTACCAGCAGGAGAAAGTGCCCCTGACTTAAAGTGGAGGAAATGTTTCTGTGTCTCACCTCTCCAGATGACAAAGGGTTAATGCTGCCACCCACCCAATTTCATCCCACTGGATTGAAGCCACCTCAGAAAATTCCACCTTCCTCAGACGTCAACATCACAAAAAAAAAAGAAGGATAGGGGGAAGGTGAAGGAGGGGGTATTTCTGCTGATAAAATGAAAAGCACAATTCAGTTAAAAAAAAAAAAAAAAACGGTGCAGGGTTGAGTCATTTCTGTGCTGTGTGACACAGGCTTAAACTGTTACCCATAAACCCCCGTGATGGACACCACCGCCTCCCCCACTGTCATGTTCAGCTTATCGCAATAAATTTGATGCGAGAGTGCACATATCATCTCTGCACCGTGGAAAAAAAAAAACAGTTCAGTAAGATACCAGTTGGCTGGTGGTTGCCGGGGAACGACTGACTTTGTTCCATGTGTGTCTTGTCTTTGCAGGTAGGGTTCTGCAGTACGGACGCTACAACTTCAGTGGCATCAAACTGAGAAACGATTTTATAGGGACTGCAGGGAGCAGCCACTGTGCCCATTAACCACCCTACTGAAAAAATACATTGAGGGGGATCAACATGTTCAGTTTTTTTGTGGTTCAGTTTTTAACAACTGGCACAGCCACCTGCAGCATTCACTGACCCAGTATGACTTATGAAATCACACATTCACCTGGGCCCAGGTGCAGTATCCGATCACTGAGCGCAGACACCATCAAAAGACTTCAGAGACAGTTATTGTGTCTTCAGCCAGGAGAAAAACATCTTCCCTTCCAAGATGGAGGAGGTAGCAGGACTGGTGAAATAGCAGGTTCTTCACTAAGCTGATTGAGCCAGGTCCAGATGTGTGGAAGTCCCACCGGGTGTGCCACCTCTGTCTCTGAAGTAGTCTCCATGCTGATACACATGAAGATGAATGACAGCACAGAAGAGTTGCTGAGAGTTTCCTGAAATAAAGACTGAATGTACTGAACACCAAGTGTTTTTTTTTTTCCCCGTGTCAGCAAAGCCGGGCCCCTGTCACAGTCCCGATATAGCACGTACATGCTTTGCTGAAAACGTCGGCGAGGATCGCACCCGAAAGTCATGTGGTTGGCTTGCCTGTAACATGACAGAATCCTTGCGGGTCCCCCCTCTCCCCCACCCCAGGAACCACACGGCAGCAAAGCGCCCTTCCCTGGCACGCGCGCACATGCATGCACGCACACACGCACATGCATACGACCTGTTTACATCCCCCAGCGCGACCGTTCGTCCCGGTTCCCCAGGGCACCTTTCACACGGCTGCTCCTATTAGCGCTGCTGTACATGCAGATGGCAATAAAAAGCCTCTATGCAGAGGTGAGGCCACTCAGATCCACGGCCGCTAAAGATAAGCCTCCATGCAGAGGTGAGGCCACGCGTAGACATGGTCGCTAACACTAAGCCTCTATACAGAGGTGAGGCTGCCTGTAGCCGTGGTCGCTAACACTAAGCCTCTATGCAGAGGTGAGGCTGCCTGTAGCCGTGGTCGCTAACACTAAGCCTCCGTGCAGAGGTGAGGCCACGCGTAGACATGGTCGCTAACACTAAGCCTCTATGCAGAGGTGAGGCTGCCTGTAGCCATGGTCACTAACACTAAGCCTCTATGCAGAGGTGAGGCTGCCTGTCGCCATGGTCGCTAACACTAAGCCTCCATGCAGAGGTGAGGCCGCCTGCAGCTATGGATGCTAACACTAAGCGCATATGCAGAGGAGAAGCTGCTCGCAGCCACAGTTGCTAAAGCTAAGCCTAAATTGGTCACCCAGGTGGGGTGCTGCCATCGTCCCCTTCAGCAGCGTAGGCACTTAGCCTTACTTGCTTTGGCAAGCACTCAGTTGTACAATATCTACAGCAACATGTGAACCACGTGCCATATCCTGGATAAGGGTGTTTCATCAGCATCTGGGGTCTTGGCTGGCGCGTTTACACCATACCACAGGCAGGAATAGTAACCAGTTTTCATTGCGTTCACTTTCTGTAAAGCCAAGCCAAACAAACCACTGCAACGCGAGCCCATCCACAGGTGGCGGAACTTCAGACTGAAGACAGATTACATATGAGTGAAATGTCATCTTCGAACATGCAGCCGACAAGCCTCCTGGCCCTCAGACTCCCGCAGCATAACTCACACTGCTATATTACATGACACCGGTCTTATTGCAGGAAGGACATGGAAATGGCACTCGTGTTTCCTGCTTTGTGAAGTGTCCTCATGGGAACAATTTGTTCGCCACAATGACACTTTTTATTTATAGCGGGAGCATTAGCGAGGACTTACAGCGTCTTCACTCATGTACACAGTATCCCGTGTGATTCACGCTCATGCATAGAATAGAACACCTTCCTGGTCAAGTCGTTACCTTCAGCCTTTGATTAAGGACGTTCGATTGGGCACACAGCACATTCTGTACATTGCATCTCTGTGCCGGGTACTCAGAGACCTTGTGACATTTTTTCAAGAGAGAGAGGGTCTGCACTGTAGCAATGACTTACAGAGACGCAATTTAACAATACTTTGTCTAATTAGCATCCTAGCATTGATGCAGCTTTTCCAGCCCCTGCTCTTTCAGACATCTCAATTTGCCCTCTACTTGAGCCATTTTCCAGCAATTATCATTTGGAGTCAATTTATACTTGGAGCATGAAATTTTTTGGAAGAAATTTCTGAAAACCCAACCCTCGGTGAAAGTGTGTATTCGGATGCGGCAGGCACACACCAAGTCAGTGGTCCCTCTTTGGGCGGTTTGGACACGCTTGGCATGTCCAACCAGAAAAAAACCCTTCCTTTCCACCTCCCGTGGTGCCTTTTAACGCTAGAGAAAAGAGCAGTTAAAATGCACCTGGGGGAGGGGGGGGGGTCTCGCGGCAGAATACAAAGCGACAGCATTTGAGCGCAACAAACAGTCAAACAAAACAAACATCTACAGAGCCCTTTTTGTCATCTCCCGCCACCAGCGCGCACCTGACGTTATCTGTGAAGAAGATTTATGCACTCCTGAAGGCAAATTTATGAGCGACAGATCCACGGCGGGAGAGGCCAGCTAAGAAATTGCTTCGGGGTGGGAGGGGAGGGAGGAGAAAAAAAAAAAGGGGAGTCAGATCTGAAAGATTTATTTCAGTATGCGACAAGGATGGGGCGTACATTCAGTCTGTTTGTTTGAGCGAAACAATCATTTCAGGCACAGTAGAGGCTCGCCTGCAGATAAGCCCAGAATGCATTTAGAGCTCCCCAGCATTCAGGGTGCCCAGCGCTGCCTGTTCCGATCCATTTTATCCCAGACGCAGGAAGACACATTATGTCCCCCTCCGTTTGTTTACTTGACTGATGGATTGACTTTTGCGCCGGCCATCAGCGCTCTGACAGAAGATCTGACACAGCGACGAAGGTGAATTTTGGAGTCAAAGTGGTGTTTTATTCTGTTTTTATATACATAATTCTTCCATGATAGGGATTTATGGTGGTGCACAGCAAAAACGCCCAGATGGCAGCCTGTGCATTGCCACGATCACAAAGAAACGTATTCTCAGATGACTGTTCGCTAAATAGCTCAACATAGCATTTGGGATAGCCTTTCATGCTATTTAAAAAGTGCATCAATAAAGATGGGCAAATTTAGCATGCATGCCTTTTGGTTTGGGGAGTGCGCCATATTTTTTATGCAAATGATTGAGGGGGAAGAAGGAAAGTGCTTCCAATTTTGCTATAATATGTGAACTAATCAGGACCAGCAACCAAATCCCGCAAATAATTTTCAAGGATATGCATTCTTGCTTTTGTTCAGACAGCATGCATATTGCTACGCATTCCAAAATGCAGGAATTCCCGCAAACCCTTCGAATATCACTGACCCTGTCAAATGGAATGAATCCATTTCGAATAGAATTGGATTTTGGGGGCTGCTATCTCAGAAGTGCTGGCGTATCGGTGCATCTGTTGCCAGGAGAAAGAATGAGGACGCTATATGAGACAAAGTCTTCTCACGAAATTAAGGGCTTTACATCTCTGACTCAATAGGTGGCAAAAAAGGAATGGTGCAAGGACCAACCTGTGCTGCCTAGAGAGAGAGAGAGAGAGAGAGAAAGAGAGAGACCTGGACATTCCTCCATTAAGTGTGATTCCACCCTGAGGGGAGGATGCACAACAATTCCTGCACAACACGTTAACCTTTGGTCCCTGTCTGAATCTGACGCTTTATCACTTAGGTGTAATTCGCCATGCTGTACCCGTGCCCCTGTTCTCACTGCTCTGATGACATGCACTGCATGTATCTCGGCGCAACGGCCTTGTAGGTCAGATAAGAGATAACAGCATCTGGCAGACAAATAAATAAACAATAAAAGCACAAAGAAAGGAAGAAGAACGTGAGCGCCTCCAGAAATGATGCATCATGGGACGAACCGCTAAAACCGATGTAGGTACTGCATGAAGGACCACTGGGAGACCTCCATGTACTCCACCTGCAAGACACTTATACATATGACCTGTGAACCCATGCTGTGGAAGGATAGGCGGTAAGAGAAACTGAGAGAGGTGCCCTGCTTTGTCTTGTGCACAAACATGCGCACAACTTCAAATCAGGAACACAGAGTTCCCCCAGACCAGGAATTCCGCTCACCAAGAAAACACTGCAAAAACAAACAAATATCTAACTGCATGAATATTTCACACCTAAGATAAAAGCACACAAGGTGCTCTGGTATCTCAGTGGTGTGTGTTTTCATGTCAAAACCAATTTTTATTTTTCCTGGGAAGGATATTTAATTTCACTGGTGGTTTTTTTTTTATGCAGTGAACTTTCCCCTCAATATTTTTCTGTGCCGGAAATAACAGCTACGCGGACCAATCTGACAGGGTCCAGAGATCCTAAAAGCAAACTATGTGGGTGTTTATCAGCAAACAATGATTAATGTCAACATGAAGTACACCTGCTGTATGGCACTGCATGAAACAAGTCCCTGATAAATGGCTCCCAAATCAAACCACGCCCCACTGCTTCCAGCTCATGAATAATTCATCAATGCAAGTCCTTCCGGGCTTAAGACATAACCGTGGCCATGATAAAATGAAAGTGTTAAGGAGGCGTGTTACTCAGTATAAATCACATGTATGCAACTGTCTCTCTGGACAGTACATGTAAGTGTTAATCTAAGCAATGTACATTACAACTTTGCACATCGCTTAGATTAACACTTACTTGTACTATCCAGAGAGACAGTTGCATACATGTGATTTATACTGAGTAACATGCCTCCTTTGCCCTTTCCTCCAAGGCCTTTGTCCTAAAAGGCCTTACTTTTCAGAGAAAACTGAATAATGATTTCTACAGCATGACATAGGTGCTGTCTTTTGCTGCATACAGATATTGCATAATGCAATACAACGGGGGTACATCAACAGCACGCCATTAGAATTATATTAAATTAATATAATAAACACAGAAACATGATTGACTATGGCTGCATATTGCTTTTGTGCTGTCTCACAGCGACTCTTAGTGCCTTCAGAGGGAAGATGTATTATCGGAGACATTGACAAGAAACTTAAATTGATGGTGCCCTAAATTGAATTATTATAACATAAGGCACCATAAACATTCCGATGATGTATTTGTTGTGCCTGTACATGACTGTGGGACACATCATCTGAACATGCCATTTCCATTCAGGGAATACCATTCATACATGAAAGAACAGCCCGCCTATTAGGTCGGACTGTCACACACAGTGCGTTCAGCTCAATAAAGACCGCATTAGCGGTCACAGGATCATCTGTGAACCAATCACAACACACTCGTGCTTCAGAACCACCAGGTGTGAGCTGTAGCTTATTAGCCTCCTATAGGACAGGACATTTTCGTGTAGCAAAGAGCTGAATAATGGCTAGGAGAGTGCTGGCGTGTGTGAAGGGATTGTGACAAAATCCATAAGGTTCAACGCATCCACACTGTAACGCACTGTGATGGAGGATGGGGAAGCAAGGCAGCTCTGAACACAAATCCTACCGTGACTCACGCGGACCTACGCCAGGAGGGGGCCGCCACGCTAACGGCACGGCTCGTCAAAACGTCTCTGCTACTACGCGTGATCGGGAAGACACGAGGGAGAGGGGCGGGGAAGGGAGAGTGGCGGGAGAGGGCCAGAATCCCACCCCCTCCACACTCACGCCCCTCCCCCCCCAGTCCCATGAGCACGGCACATCATTACACAGAGCAGCTCGGCCTGCAGCGTTCCCCTTTCTCTGCCTTTTTAATGATCATCACGTTCTCACTCTCGCAGATCACTCGCACTGCGCCCACTCAAGCAATGTGACACTCCAAATATAGCTACCCTTTTATTAATAGAAAATACAGTAGCTTCCCTCCCAAAAAAGAAACAAGCAGCTCTTAACGTACTAAATATTTCATTCATTACTGATGTGTAGAATAAACAGAAAACATTTTAAATCTAATATATTTTCATCTATCCTCTGATGGATAGATACTGTATGATTCAATGGTTCAATACCCTCACTGATGACAAATGGATTAAAAACCAGCACTACAGCGGGCTTCTTGGATGGGGGAGCAGTGATTCGCGAATGGTTTGAAGTTTTGACTGGATCAACGTCAGCCGAACTTCACATCCAGAACAATGACAGAGACTAAAGGGGGAAAACGCAAGTGGGCCGTGACAGGTTGTTCTCATCTCCAGGAGCATGGCTAACCGAAGATGATGGGTTTAGGCTGTGCAGGCTAAGAACCCGCTTAATGATTCTGTCTGTTCCAGGCTTGCTTAATTCAATACCATGTCCATCAGCACTATAACTCAGGCTCGAGCGTGCTTTAATGGTCATTATGATGCTCCAAGATCTATTTGTAGCCTTTTCAAAGCCATGTCACGCAGGAACAGTATTGCAACACCATATTGGGAAAGAAAAGATTCTTCAGCAAACTAAGTTGAAAATATGTAGATTATACTGTATAAGTGTGTATGTGTTGAAATGCTACAGTCCAATTTTCCTGTAAACCTATAGGAATATTAGCTAAAGTATAATATAAGTATAAACAGAGCCTTCCAAAAACTGGGATTTGTTGCAAAACAAATGCCCCACAGTATTGCTCCTCTCTGAAGATGGTTCATTTGAATTTATAATATACACTTAATTGTACAGGTGCAGATAAAGCAGCTCTAAATTCATTGATTACTGATCACGACCACGTGTACGCATTGGAATGTGTGGTTTTAATCAGCTAATGCCCTCTGTCATTAATCTGTATACGTGCGGCTGATGAATGCGGTCGATATCAACATCAGAACTGTGAGTGTTCCAGGAAAGGAGCGAAAACGATACACCTGGGGGGCGTCGCCCAGCATCGCCCTAGCAGCATCCATTGTGACGTCACAGCACGGCTCGACTTTCATCCGATGAAATCAACTTATCACCCATGCCCCAATCACCACTCGTACTGCTGCAGTGATGCGGCGCTTACGCAATGAAGTCGCGGGAGAGCACGGGGGCACGGTCAGCCGCGAATGATCAATGGATCGGTCAGACGTTCGGCCGAGACATCAGGCTGACGGCACTAAGAGAGATATTCTGCTCCTAGTAGGACCCCACAAGGCCGCAGCATTTTTCATACTTAATTTGGGCTCCGCCGCCGATCGCCTGGAATTATTATTAAACAATCCTCGCAAAGGGATGCTTCAAGCCGAGAACGTGTCCTCATCACAAGATGCAAGATAATCGCCTTGCACTGTTGACTCTACATTTTCTGCCTAATAGAAAGTGGTCTAGGAGCCCCCTCTCTGCTGAAACAGAGCTCTGTTTAATTTTCTCCAGCGTGCCGCTGTTGTGCTCTGTGTTTCTTATCGAAAAATTGAACGAAGGATGCTCAGAAAAGTAAATTAAATTTAACACTTTATTTGTAAGTCTTTAATGCCTCTCTCTCGTTCAATTTCTTATGAGACACGTCAGCACAGATCACCCAGGTGAATTATTTCCCCGGTCTTATTTCATCTCTCTCCTTCTATCTGTTTCCCTTTCCCCATCTCTCACACACTGTCTCTCCCTTCATCTCCAACCCCTTCCTTCTCTTTCACTCCTCCACATTCTCTCTCTCTCTGTTTCCCTCCATCCTCCATTTCTCTAACACTGTCCATAGCACAGAGAGTGCCAGTTCATCAAGCCTCATCTTTCAGCCTCTTATACCACTGACTCTCCTGAAACAGGCTTGCACACCTCTGCTTGTCTATGACATGCCCCATTTAAGGCTGGGAGTGCCCCAGGCTGACAGCTGTCCTGACCAATGCCCCCTTAGGGTCCCACCCACTGTGAGTGCTCTGTCTGTCACACCGTTACAGGGGTGGGATGAGGGGGAAGCTGCCTCTGCAAGGCCGGAAGCACCGACACAGCCCCCGGCCTCTCGAGAGGAGATCTGGAGACGAGCAAAAGAGCCTCCTCCCGCCGCTATATCGATTGGTCGTGTTAGCTGACAGATTTAGGCACTCAACTTTCAAAGGGCTGAAATGATGGACAGTGAGACTGTTGCGTGAGCGTTAGCCGGAGCGTAAACGTGCTCCAGGATGGCTATTCACCTTGACGGCTCTGGAGCAGGTGGGGGACACGAGGGGGTAAAAAAGAGAGGCAAGCTCTCAATTTTTCATCCCCATGACAACAGCATTCTGCACCTCCATCCTGTAAACCACAGCACACTCGTAATTCTTTCCAGCAAGCCGCCACGTGAATTCTTTGGCACACGACAGTTATGTAAATTTTCACGGTAAAACGCAGTCTCTGTCTGAGGCGGATTAAATGCCTCTTTGTTAACAGCATCATGTGAGTGGCCCTCAGCTTTAGATCCATGCCCAGAACAGCGATAGCCTGTCCCCCCCCCTCCCACCACCAGGTCTGATTATTTCCTCAGCACTAAAGCTAACCGGATGTTTACGGATCTCGTATGAATCAAGGACGTGATCCCGCCCGGCGTCCACACGCGGGGTCCGGCGAGCGGCAAGTCCGTCGTATTTTAAGACGTGAGGACCGGGCACGGACGCTGACAGCTCGCCGGGCGCGTTCGCACCAAGCGCCGTATAACACCGCGGCACCGCATGTGATCTGACACACTGCCAGACAGCCTTTTAATTAAAATCAATTTCCATGAAGGCGCTTCCTCTCTGGAACTGGAACCGGGGGTGACTGCTACTGTGACGGGGGTGGGGGTGGGGGCACGTCCGAAACAGGGAAGCTGCAGCTCGTACCCCCCCCAACCTAAACAAATCGCCTGGACTCAGCGGGAAGCAAAGGTCTTGTCTGCAAAGGGGACAGCTGCTGATGGTTCCATTACACAACGCGCCTTCAGAAGGAGTCACGGCCGGTTTGATTTATATGGCTGTCATAGCTGTTAAGTTGGTGGCTTGGCTGTCCAGATGACCGCGGCGGAGGAGCCTCCCAGCAGCGGTCCCAGCGCATCTGTAAAGGTGAAACGTTTAAGGACAGCCAGGGATATCCTGGGAGAGCTGCTAGCCCACGCTGCTCCTCTGTAGGGCCACCGACAGCAAGGCAATTGGATTTCCTGACCGCCTTAAAAAAGGCTCGCAAAAACGACTGCTTTAAAATTGTAATATGCAGTATTAAAAAAGAGACTGTCTTTCATAGCTGCACGAGCAAGGAAATCAAAATGTCACGTTGAGGATCTTAATTTGTTCACGAGCTAATGAGAGAGGGTGGACTCTCGGGACTGAACGCTAGGTAGGCATGCTAGAGGAGACTGTCACAGACAGATGCCCGATATTGCTGGCTTAATCCCCGCTTGGGTTTTAAGGTATGTTGCAGCTGCTGTGTTTGCAGATCTTTTTAAGCCTTTAAAATCATGTACAATGTGGCATTCCTGTTGAACAAAACCTGTTCTAATCAGATGACTACATTCACAAGAAAACATTCCCCTGGATAATCGCAGCTATGATGTGTTATCACAGTGAAATTACATATTTATAGTGTACATGAATTTTTTACATTGTTTATTTGCTCACCAGACACACAGCCTTCATTTTTGTTCACTTCCATATTTGAAAAGCTACTGTTTATACGAACTGAGGGTATTCAGGCCGGGTCTTTTTCTTTGATGGGTTTTAAGCTAGAGTGGAGAGTGGAGCTAGGGTGGAGCTACCATTATGATGTCAACAACTGAATCATATGAACCAATCAAAATAATCCTCTCAGAGGTTCAGAGTGGCTCAGTCAAAAATACATTTGCTTTGAACTCCAGTCAAGCCCTGTGGCCCAGGTTTGAGCTTGCCATGTCATTTAATGACAGTAACTGGGATTCCACTACAGAAGAACAAATCGGGGTCCCTCTGCTGGGGATAGGGGTGACTAGGTCGGCCATGGCTTCCTCCTCTCACCACTCTCAGGCCCCCTGCAATTCATCAGGTGACTAAGATTGGCTCTGATAATGTTAGTGGAGTAGCCTCATTCTCCAGTGGGAGCCCATCTCACTGTAGAGCACTGAGATGAGTCGAGTATAGATGTGGAAATTCCAGTACAAGACAAAAAATATTCCAATAAAAGAGAAAAGAGGGGAACATAAAGAAATAAAACAACAAATAATCAAAAACAAATTTGCTAGCCTCACCTACTTTGGGGTGAATGTTACTACAGTCAGCCTTTGGGGGGTATCATTTAGATGACATGCCTGAGCTCAAAATGTCTCTTGGACAGCTTGCTTGATGTGATCACATAGGTGTGGGTGCAAATAATGTAGAAAACTCCGGGTCAATAGTTGCATTCTCAGAGCCGTTGCCTACAGTAAGGTGCAGTAGGTCCCACTGCATTCAGTGAGATAACAGAAACTCATATCATCTGCAACAGAAAGGGTGATGATACAGTGCAAAAACTGTATCAAACTGTATTACAGTATTCCTTTTCTGGGTACCCCGGAACTAACGGAGTCATCAGTCAAGATCCTTGGTGGGGCAACAAACTTTCATGTTGTCAATCAGACCTGTTGGGATAAATTTTCTTGTACTCTTTTCTCCTTGTGAGAGCGTTGCAATTCTCAGTTCGGCTATTGCTTTTTGTTGCTTTAAAAAATCTCTTTATGGCTGGTGTGCTCACGTTATCATAAAGTTGTGTAGTTGTTTAGTTGCTATGCTTATGTCACAGATTTGTTCATTCATTACCTTTCGCTAGAACTAAGTTTGAGTGACATTTAATACATCACAAAATCAGCCTTTGATGTCATAAATAAATAATACGGCACATTTTAACCCTTCATCATGCTTGGTCTGATGTCATGTTGATACGTCAGTGCACACCAACTAGCCGCTGTACATTTCTGATGTCGTGTTTTCTTAGGAACTGTATCTCTGCAAACATTGTGTGTCCCTCTCGCTCCCGTCCGATTCTCCAAGCATCCTGTTGAGGTGGGGGGGTTCTTCTGGGCTTTCCCACGTCCCCTTTAATGACAGCCTCGCAGGGAGAGAGGGAACTACGCAAGAGGAGCGAAGATCACCGCTGCGCTTTGATATACGGCGCTTTGATCCGCACTCTCCTTTAAATATCTGACAACAGCTCTCACGAGTGTAAATGGGGATAATCCCCAGGGATTGGCGCTCAGACTGTATAGGATTCTCTGATGGTTTAACGGCTGCAGCCGGCGATGACTTATCCGAGGTCAGCATCGACCAGTCACGAGGAGCCCTTTCTGTGCACGCGCAATGTGTGACGCTTTCAAGAAACGCCTTAGCAGCAAGCTCAGCACACTTTTTTCCTTTCCTGTGTGATTGCCGAAGCAGTGACTGCATGACAAACAATACCAAACATATGAAAGATTTAATCAGCTTCTGTGCACAAACTGATACACAGCATTATTTCGTTTACTTTTACTTACTATACAGATCAGATATAAATCATTTTGAACATTGGATTTATTCAACTATCAGACCCTTAAAGCATTTTAGGCATTTGACCAGGACCTGTGCAGACACTTCTGATATGATATGAAATTCCCCATGGGAAAGAGGCCAGTAAACCCAGGCTTTGAAATGAGATAAAGTGTATTCTTGCAAATGTTAATACTGTAAAATGTTTATGGATTTTGCATTATAATTAACACACTGGACCCCAACTAATTTTTTTAACCCTCTGTGGATCTTTTAATCCTTTGAGTGTCAGCAGTTTCTCCCTGTAGCTAAAAAAACACCTGTCAAAGGACCTTGATGTGCATTGTGTTGTTCTCTGTGTCCTATTATTCCGGAAAATCATGCAGTGTGTATCTCAATAATGAATGTTTATACTGTGCTCATTGTTTAAGTATATTTGAATGCTCAGGAACAAAAACTCTGCTTATAGCACCGCTTCTAAAAGATAAAATAAGATTCGGTGCCTGGTGATCCAGTTCACAACAGAGTTTCCAGAAAGGCAATGTTTCGTAAAAGCGGATATCTAAAAATAATCATCTTACTAATTACAAGCTATAACAATAAGCTAAACAAAGCTCGTCAAACCCAAACAATGCTAAACATAGCTACACAAAGAGTTTTATACAACTACAGAGAACACCCAAAAGAGAAAAAAGATGGTTTTTGTCAATAATTCCAGAAAACCAAGGCAGCGTCAACGTAAACTCAGGTTTTTGCCTCTAGGAGTAGCACTCCGAAGCACACTGCAAACCCCTTTGCTGGACCACTTGGGCCCCCCCTGACATGACTGCCAAGGGGAACAGCAGGCTGTGGACTAACGGCATGAACACAGAGCTATAGTGGGAAAAGTGTCAAACCTGCCAGTACACTGGTACATCATGCGGCGCACAGCCTTGTTTTCTGACATATGAAAAACACAGAAATGCACATCCTGGAGTCCAGCCGTTTAGGTCTTTCCCACGCTATCCAAGAGTATGACAGACCTTCGGCCTATTTTTTTTTCTTCTTTTTTGGACGTGGTGCACTGGTCTTCAAACTCAAGATCGCTTGACTGTAATCTTCTCGCTCGTTACACAGCCAAAATTGTCCCAGCAAATATTGGCACCTCTGTCTTACTGCCCCCGTCACTATGGTCACTATGCATGTGTCCTATACGGTGCCACTGTTTTCTCAGAGATAGATTGATGCCATGCTCAGATGATGCACACTACAAACCAGAGCAGGAGGGATGCTGGACTGATGAATATGTGTAGCCGGTAAATGACAAATGAGTTTAACTGCCTCCGTTAAGGTATTCATAAAATCGACCCGGCATGAGTCGATAATGTGCACTACAAAGGCTCGTATAATATCACTTGAGCCACAGCGAAAATCAATGGACACCACTGATAGTGGTAGGGAGACTAATGTACTTCACTGCTGTTAATAAGCGTCCACACTGACCATCACTTCTTTCCAAGTCAGATGTGACCTCCTTAAGCTTTTTGGAGCATGCAAAGAACCTTCACTCGTCTCCCAGAAAAAAAAAACTTTTCTTGTTTAATGTTTAAATGTGTCTTACGGATCTGCATCTCTCCAGTTGATACCCTTTGGCTGTGCACAAAGCTGGTTTTGTTTGTAGTTGTTTTTGAAAATAAATTATTGAATTCCTTTGTAAATTGTAATCATTCCATTCATGGCTGTGAGAAGTGTTAGCCAGCTTACACTTACAGGTAAATGTCTTCCTCAGAAAGTGATGTCAACACAATGAATTGTTTAAGAAAGGTTTTCTTGTTTTTTTTTTTCTCTCAGTGTAGTAACAGTCTACATTATTGTTCAGCAGTCGACATCATTTAGCAGTCACTCTTATCCAGAGCAACTTAAAAGTCGACATGACACAATGTCCTTTAATGCCAAGTTCTGCCTTTGATTCTTCCACAAGGACAAGACAGCAAAGTCTGTAATTAAAATTCATTTTCTGGTGGGGAGAGGTTTTCCCTTGTCACCATCTACTGTCATATAGTTCAGTCTTTCACAGATACACACAATCCCATGTGCGAGCAGCATGAACATAGCATGCATTAAATACTAATCTTGCATTCAAATCAGACCAAACTCTGAAAATAGCTATATTTTTTTAAAATATTTATTCAGGATTTTTATTGCCTGAGTGAGAAAAAAAAACAATCTAACGTTAACTGAAACAGATCACAGAACAATGCCGCGAGGTAAAAATGTCAGCAAATATGAATGCCATTTTTTATTCATTACTGTGACAAGGCAGTCACTTGTCAATGCAGTTTGCACTTTTTTTTCTTGCTTTTTGCTGTTTTTTTTTTTTTTTTTGGTAACTTATTGTTCAAACTACCTTGAAAGAAAACACGTGAAAGTACAGTATGTGCTCGGAAGGCTGTGATGCATTTTTAAAGCTGCATTTGAGGGCAAACGTGGTCACAGTACATGCCAGCTGACAGGGGACGGGGGGGGGAAGTTTGCCCACTGAGCTCCCGTTTCCTCTTCACCCTGTGATGTCACTGTAACACACACGCACCCGTCCAGATCCATCACTGCCAGCGTCCTGCCCCCGCTTTCCGAGACTCTGGATGTGCTGACACGCGTGACGCAGGCCGGGCGGAGCCTGGAGGGGGTGAGGGGGGGAAGGGAGGGGATGCCATTGTTCCCGTCGTCCAAATGGCTGTCTGGCATCATCAGCTTTGGCCAGTCATCTCCAGTCGGGATGGCCATTCCAGATTGGGAATCTCCTCGCTTTGCGGGAATGCCACACTCATCCACACTTCTGATATTCTTTTATTAGTATTATTTATTTGCTTGGGAAAACACTCCCTTCCAGAGTGATGTGCACAGGGCTTCCCCACTCCATTTGATAGCTTCCCCACTCAAAAGAATAGTGTCTCCACTCAAAAGAACACCTTCATCACTCGATACACCCGGTACCCCACTCAGCACACCAGCTACTGCACTCAATATAATAGCAAGCCCACTCAGCACACCAGCTACCCCACTCAATATAACAGTAACCCCATTCAACACAACTGCTACCCCACTCAATACAACAGCTTTCGACTCAAAACAATAACTACTTCACTCAATGCAACAGCACATAACAGTCATGGCCCCACCCCAGTCCAAAAGCACATCCAGCTCTATGGCCCCAGTTCAATCTAATTGCAGCATGGTCTGCCCTTAATGCTAAGCAACACAACTTAAGCAAATGTTACATACTGTATATTATTTCTTATATAATATACAATATATAATACAACAGAATGTTCTTAATTTCATCTGATCCTACAGTGTTGTGTAGTGAAACAAGAAGAAAAGGGAACAAATGGCACCACATCTACAGTACCACGCCACAGATTCTTAGTGGATCATGAAGCCAGGTCACCATATTCTACATTCTATATTATACGTACTGTCCCTGCCAGTGACGAAGCTGCACATGTTCTGATTTGCTGGGTTGTTGTGAACATTCTTTATGGAGCATGAGGCAGTGTTCTAACACAGAACATCCCACAGTAAATACAGGAACGCATACATCACCGGAACCTCCTAGACAAAAGACCGAAGGAACTCAGGAGCTGAATATCTGGTCACAATAGAATGTCTGTCACCAGGGAATTGCTGCAGTGCGCCTGTGAAGAGTCGAATGCTTCAGCCTAATGACAGACCCAGTATGAAGCCTGATGATGTTTATTTTGCAGATGCCAACTAGTTACCAAAGGCACTCAGTGAGAGAGGGGCCTGACGCACCAAACAGCTTTCACACTAAATCAGATATAAAAAGTAACCATGCATTAGCTTACCTGCAAGGAGAGAAGATATGGAAGGAGTCAGGGAAAGAATGGGGGTGGGGGTGAGGAGGAGAGAAAAAAAAGACAGAAACAGTTCAGTTTGCAACTCGCAAATTGAAAGTTGGCATTTTTTGTTAAATTCGCATTTGGCTTTTTTGTCAGTTATTAACTTGCAAATTTCACTGTTGATTGCACACTGTAATTAAAGGCATTATAATGAAACATTATTTTTTTTCTCACCATTTCAAAGTCCATAGAGACAACCTCTATAGTGACAATAAGACGCGAGGGAATTGGTCTCTCTTCTGTTCTTGACATTTTATATCAATTGCTCCTAATTGCTGTGTGTGGTATTAAATTGCTTTTACGGCTGAAGAGGAGGTTAAATGTTTAGTGCTAAAAACAAAGCAAATAATACCTGCAAATTATTTGTTGACAATACAACAGTGAATTAAATGAATTCAAATGAAATTGATAATAACACAATTCAAATGAGATGGCAAAATATGCTTTTCTCCGACTCTTGACAGTTCTACATTTGACTTTCTAATTATGGAGGAGACTTAATGTGTTTGTTTATTCTGTCAGTAGTAATTATGTCCGTCTTGGCTGCTGTTTGCTTGTTTTATGCTAATATCTTTTCTGTATGTATTTCTGCACCCAGCCAAATGCGCCTGGCCGGCAAAAAGGCTTATTCCCTGTGGATTGCATGGTTTGCTAATATTCTTCCGTGAACAAATTCAACACATTTTTCTCCATGTGCACCGTAGTATGAATACTAAGCTACTCAAGGTGTAAAATTCTAATAGTTCTGTTGATTAGCCCGGAGGAAAAATCCCAGCAGATGCCCATGGAAGCAGAATCTTTATGTTTCACACACAGTGACGCATTCTATAAATAACACTGAAAGTTATGAGGTCTAGAAGACGCAAATGCAAACAGAAAGCAGTTTTTTTTTTTTCTTTAGGTATGTACATTTCCATTGAGAATATGGCCAACAGATAGAAGAGGTTCCATTAATCAGTGAATGCTTCATAATATTTTGAGCGAAAAATACCATGTGTAAGTACAGTGTGTATATATGTATGTTGTGTTTAAGCACAAACCCATTGATGCTGTTTGTAATAAGGTTGCAATTTTAGTGGTTTTAGAGGAGTGAGCCTGCCAAGTCTACATGCACACACACACACACACACACACACACACACACACACACACACACACACGCGCACACACACAAACCCACAGAAGCACATACACATGCAAGGCTGGCTCTGCTCAAAAATGTAAGGATATAGATTTAACATAAATACACTGTAAGAGTCCGTGAAGGTTGTCCCTCTCTCTACGATTACCTAGGGGAATCATTGATCTTTGTTTCCAACGTTCATAGTGACTTCGATTGTGCTCATACCCATCAATCAACAAAGGTTCTTTTTTTGGGGACTCTGGGACAAAACGACCATCAGGCCTCAAACAAGGACAAAGGAGCAGGGTTCTTTTTGCGGCCTCTCAATGTTAAATCCATTGAAAGTGAAATGAGCTCCCCTAATATGCAAGAGCTATTTGAAGAAAACGCCAGACGGCGAGAAAGGACCACCTCGCGGCCCCATTGATTTTGAAAGGTTTGTTTACGGCCTCTGAAATGTCAGAAAAGTTTGACAGACAGGACGCCGAGCGCTTTCATCTGTCGGCCCGAAAAACTTGAGTCCGCCGGGCCCGAGAGCTGAAGCGCGCGGTACACAACGCCGCCGCCTCCTCCCTCGCGCAACCCGGTGGGAGCCGTTTGAAAACGAGCGTGGCGAGCTAAACGGCAAAGCGCCGGGTTTTTTTTCCTTGAAGACGTTCGGGCGGGGCGGCTTAACGAGATGGCGATGACAGCGAGTCCTGGCGTCAGAGGCTTACAGGGAGCGACACGGTGCTTGCATCAGGACGGGCTGCAACGGCAACAGTGCTCCTAGGTGCGTCGGTGAGACAGAATAAATTATTATCACTTACTTATTTGGCAGTTTCTCTTATTCGGAGTGACTTGTGTTATGTCCGGGTGAACGTGAGTGCAAAGCGTCGGGCCGACCGGCTAAACAGTAGGAAAAGGCACAGCAGGGGGTGAGACGGGAGGGGCAAAGTAGGGTGATGAAGGCTGGGATGCTAAAACATGCATGCAGAGTTCAGTGGCTGGAAAGGGGAAGCCGGGCGGCGAGGTTTGCTCCCCTTTTCAGAGGGAGGTGTAATGAAGCAGCCATCGGCGCTGGCTCCCGGGCCATTTTAGACAAATTGGCACTGCGGTTGGTGGCAAGGGGTCATGAATATGGGAACTGATGCTCCCAATTCCCCTTCAGCAACACCCACCCCCCCCCCCCCCCCCCCCACCACCACCACCACCACCTTCTCCCACCTCCCTCACAGCGCCCCGGAGCACGACTTGCTTTGCATTGTTCTCCTCGCTCAGCATCCTGCGTACCGCGGGGGGTGGGGGGGGTGGGGGGGGGCGCTGGGGGGCGGGGGTGAGGGGGGTGCACGCAGGACCTCCCTGGAAACAGGATTGGATGTTCCGCCGACTTACCCTGTGTTCTAAAAATACAAGCCCCGCGGTGGAATGCAGCTATAGAGGTGAACCTTCCCCGCGGTCCCAGGCAATCATTCAGTTTAAAACAGGCCAGGGGCCCTGCCTGCTCCAGGAGCCGCGTGCGAGGAAGTTCAACCACGCGCGGTTTTACAGCGCACCAAGGGGAGATCCAAGCTGTGGCGCAGAAGGGCGCAGGTAGCCAGATCTCACCCCGGCAAAAGGTCACAGAAAGAAGCCCATCTGACCACTCTACTCCAGTTCTCCACAAGCAGGTGCTGAGTAATGAATTTTACACGGTTGCGATTTTTTTCATTTCCAGACACATTCAGGGCTTTAGACTTAAAAGCGGAGCCATTCAGTCCATTCCTCACACACACACACACACACACATATTGGTACAACTTAGGAGCAAACACAGAATGCATTTGCAAACTATAATTTCAGCAATCATATGGAATCAGCTTTCTTATTCAGTTTGACAGTTTTTATGTCTTTAGTAGCATACTGAAGATGTTGGCAGCACACAGCTTTCTGTATTAATCACTAACAACATTTTAAATTATTTGAGGCTAGTACTGTATGTTAAAGCCTCAGTTTTCAGAGCTCACAATTAGTTCTTTCAAATGATTCATAAATTTAACTCCGACTACTTAAGGAAACTTAAGGAAATTTTAATAATATTGTCCAATACATTAACATCACATCATGTTTAAACAGGACTAATTTTCTCTTTTGCAACATCCGTAGTAGTCTGAATAATGCTCTGTTTAATGTTCTAGCTATGAAACCCAGTGACAATATTGTCTAAATCAATTCAGTCAATTCTGCACGTTGCAACACTATATTGATTATGTTGTAGTTACATTAATTAATATTTCAAACATGATTCCTGTACTAACTCTTACCCATCTCAGTTTTCATATTTCAGTCTGTGTGATGAACTAGGGAAGTTCTTGACAATGGCAGCCCACACATGGGATGAAATCTCCAAAGAGATAAAATGCCCTGGATCCATTTGCAGTTTACTTTATATTTCTTCACATAAGCATAGTCTTCATTATGTTTGTGTGTGACAACGGAAATTTGTACACATGTGTAAATCACCCCCATTAACACAGACAAGCTTCTATGAGTGGGTGGAGTTACCAATTAACAATCCAATCAGCAAGGAGAATATTAATGTTGCTATGGATGGGGAGGTTGGTGGACTTTTCTACAGACTGGCATGCAAAGTGGACTTTTCTAGAGACTGGAATGTCAAGAAGGGTACTGGTTCTGAGCTCAGCAGCAAAGTGCCCTTCCCTCCATGTGACTGGTACTGTATGTCCAACTACAAGCATTCCCTGGGTTCGGTACATACAGGAGAATCTCGTTGTTTGGAGATATGCCATTCACAGTTTTGCATATTTGCACCAGGTAGCTTTCCCAATTCTCTTTTCACACATTGTCCCCAGGCCTCAGAGAGCCTTCCCAACACCTGCATTCTCACATTCATCTTACACATTAAACCTGTTTTCTACATGTTGGGAGACAAACTGATAAGTCGGACATGTGGGGCTGCTATTTTTTTATTCTAGGCTCCCGAACCGTGATGTTCCAAAGGCTGGGCATCTACCACATTTTTCAAGCACTTAATGCAGTGACTTTGTGACACGTGTGTGTGTGTGCGTGTGCGTGTGTGTGTGTGTACGCGTGCGCATGTGTGCGTATGCATGTGTGTGTGTGTGGTTTTTTTTTTTTTGGGGGGGGTGGGGGGTGGGGGGGCGGGAGTCTTAATGTGTGGCCTTTTCTGTAGCTTTGAATATGAGTGTATATATATATATATATATATATATATATATATATATATATATATGAGCATCCTTTTTTGCTTAATATATAACATACAAGCTTTAAAAACAGCAGTTTGCTCAAATGATTCAAACGAACCTGAAAGCATGACTGCCAAGTTTTGTGATAGGGCCACATATTACAGCAACTGCAGAAGTAATCTGCAGGAAATAAGAGGCATTCAAAAACCACTCAAGCAGAGATGTTTCAGTTGTACAAGGACACCATAAATCATATCCAAAGGTAACTCTACAATATGTGGCATATAGAGGAATAACTAATAAGTAACAAAAAAAAACAGCTTTTTACCTTAAAAATGATCTGAACTCTTACTTGTTAATCTTTACAATCTTTTATGCCTGTTTTGTATTCCAGCTAAGAGTCATGTAAGGTTAGAGTTTTTTAAGGGGCTCTTTGGAGCTTGACTAACCAATGCACAGAAGGTCTATGCTGGTATTCAGACATGACCAATGACCTGAGAATAACGGGTTCAACACACAGGCAGTGAACCCCTGTCACTGACAGAAAACCATATTAACACTGTACATGGCTCCAATTTACATTGGTATGGTCGCAGTCAGACTACATATCACACGGAAATAAAAGGAGCGAAAGAACATTCTTTAACATTGTTCACCTTTCACCATGGGATAAATCTGACATCTAACTGGAGAAAAATGGCTGGTTTGCCATACTAAAAAAGAAATGGTAGAGTACCACTTCCAATCAGGAATTTTTTACTAACACCATTTGTGGTGATTACTACGCAAGTAAAACATAACTATTGAGTTAGAATTAACCGTAATCTACATTTTATTACAATGTAACTAATATGGTATCTGCAATGATTATGCAGATAATATGAATTACCCTTGCCCTCCCCCAACCGTAAATTTAACTCAAATCCCATACTGTATACATATCCCTAATTACAGGCATAAACACTAAATAATTGGCCCTTAATGTAATTACAAAAGCATATATTTATACTTAGCACCATTCGCTTCCACTTATACTGTATACACTTCTGTAACTGCTGTGAAATTACGGTGTACTTAAACGACAGAGTGACCAAATGTAGCAGTGGGGTGAGGAACAGGAGCTGGGAAAGTCAGCAGGAGAACCATTCAAACACTGTGTCTTTCAAATGGTCCCCTTGCAAAGACATCTGCAAATCTATTACATTGGAAGGGTGACAATTTAAACACTTGGCAGCCACACAGACACCAAGGGGAACACAATTCAATAAGGGAGGGATGTATGTTTTACTAATACCCTTTAGAGGTCCCCATGTATCTTTAATGTGCACTGCTGGACAGGTGGTGGTGGTGGGGGTGCCTAATATGTGTCAAGGGGAATCAAACCATGAAAATGTGCCCCCCCCCCCCTCCAAAAAAGAGAAGCAATGTCTTTAAAGCAACTATTGAAAATGGAGCCATGGATACCTGCTATCACTAACTCCATAGCAGTGATTCCTTGAGAACGAGCTGTGAAAACCTGAGTGGGTCAGACAGCTGAGATACACAGGAAAGTGACACCCATTTTCTTCAAGATTTGCTATGGAGCTGCAGAAGAAAAATGAAATCCAGGTTTATTCCCACTGGATGTGCTTTCAGGAACCACATGAACTTTTTAAGACAGGGCCAGAGGCTGGTTAGATGGTCACACCAGACAGTAATGTGCTTCCTTCTAGAATAGAAACTTGAGTCAATATCGCATGACTATGTAGGGGGTCAAATTCACATGCTTGGCTATGAAGACCACGATGATTTCCATCAAATTAGCCATGAAAAGATCACATATAAATGACCTACTATATGTGGTAGGGCTTGCAGAGTCCTGTCTGAATCCACTTCAGACTTATGCTGAGTGGGCTTTGAGTTCACTCTGAGGATACATTTCGGGGATTTTCAAGATCGAGGCGGATTGAGGCATTAAAATCCCTGTAGTATGGATGGCCTATTAAGAAGTGTTGTACTTTTGTTTTTAGTCCCGTTATCTCGTCTGTTGCTATAATCTCTTCTGTCTTAGATAACGGCGCTTGACTGCTTGAGAAAAGTTCCTCTAAACCACAAGCTCGCAGCACTTGATATTTGTCAAAGTCCAGTTTCAACTTCAAAGACTCCACTCAGAAGAAAAACTTTTGGCCTCCTTTTGTAGCTGTGCCTTCTTTTATATCACCTGAGGCTATCGAATTAATGAAAGAATAAATTACATTAATCACTGGAACACACAAACAGCTGGAGCTAACACAGGAGCGACAGCAATAAAACGTGATACAGAAAACAAGCAGCTCTCCAGGCTGGCTCATCAGGGCTCCGTGAATTCCTAGGAAACGGGGAAGATATATTGGGTTGCAATGCTTTCCTAGAGTTAAAATAACAAGAGTAGGTGCACAGCTAACATGGTCCTTGTTCCCCACACATTTATCTTTGTGAAGCACCAGTAGATGTACGAGCCCCACCTTGATTAATGTCCCTTGCCTTGTTACACCGCGGTTCAGCAGGACAGAACCTTCACCGCCACCACCGCCACTGCCATTGCCGGAGTCGGTGCCCGATGGACTGGGCGAATCTCGCCCTATTTTTATCTAGGAGTGTGACACCAAGAAGATGTCCGTACAACTCCGGGTAGGAGGAAAGAAGAAGAGATAGGGAGCGTGACTTTATTCTTTTCGTTCAACCCCTTGCCACTTTCAATAGGGCTGTGCAATGGAGCAGAGAGTTACTTTCCTCCCAATTTGTCAAACTTGCCCAACTCTTTCAGTCAGTGATACAGCCTTACAGGGCTGAGATTAATGCAGTGGCAGTGAAGGACTCTGTGATATGTCTGAGGAGAAAGCTCTGTGGAAAAAAAGTTTATTTCTGAATGCAGCAGAAGGTCTACAGTTATATTTCAGCTGATTTGTGAGATCAATAAACATTGCAAGTGTCTATATTATACCTATTGTATGTTATGAAATCGCTGTATGGGAGTGGGTCCTTTCATTCACTTCTAAGTATACAAGTTCTTAAAGAACTTGTAAAGAACTTGTTAAAGAACAGTGAAGCCACTGTTCTCAGGTGCTCAAACACAAAACAACTGCCTTCAACAGGGTACTTTATTCCATGGAGAATCACGGAGGTGTGCCATTTATTAGTGTATATAATGATGACTGCAGGAAGTAGGCATGTGAGAACATAATGATCAGTACACATATTCAACCCTTCAGTAAGCATTTCTCCCCTCCCTTTTATCTCCTTTCCTGTCCATTGTGGCATGGTGTGGTAGCAATGTACAGGAATGCACTGGCTCTGTGGCCTTGCCCTCAAGTATTAGATTACTTTTCACATCAGGCACTTCTGGAGGTGCCTGTGACACTCTGTAATTTAGCAGACTTCTGAGAGGAGGGAAGGAAGGAAGGAAGGAAGGAAGGAAGGAAGGAAAGAAGGGACGAGAGGGCCAGGACCTCAGTGATACAACCACGAAGGCCCTGGTAAAAGAGGTTCACCAGAATCTGGGGTACAGCTGGGTCCACATTTTAGAGGTCATGTGGCCACTGCTATGTAACCTGCCCAGGGAGTCAAACGTGTCCTGGCAGGGAAATTAGCATTTCACTTTGCTGCCCCAACGTAGACCACATATTCCTGTGATCTTTTACTCAGCAGAACACTTAGCATCCATCTGCTACAGGGAGGTCATGCATCTGTCTGCAGGACCTCACATTACATAATAACAAGCAATACATCTTAAGCAAAATAAACAGTCTGAGGGGCAGGCACATTTACCAGAGGAATCTCTCCAGCAAAACACTTTGTATCATCTACTTATTGTCAAAAATATATATAATAAAATAGTAAGATGTTTCCCGATTTGACTAGTTTTTACAAATAATGTCAGGAGATGTTAATACTCACACAGCCAGGACAGGATAACACAAAGGCACAGGAAGGAACAATTGTTCCTGAACAATGCCTCTAACGTTTGTCAGATAATTGCAACCACACAAACGAGGCTGCTTGAGAAAATTACCTGAGGCTGGAAGAGAAAAAAGAAACTACACCCTATTCACCCAAAATGAACCGAATAGCATGAGAACAAAGATGACAATGCCGCGTGCCTCTGCAGCAAAGTGGATACGCGGGCTTCATATAAACTAGTCTTTGTTAGCAAGCTCCCTCCTTCTATTATTGTTCCCGAAATGTTTCACGGCCGTAAACTGCATCTGATCCAGCTCATTATGTGAACGGCTCCTCTTTAAAAGCAAGCTGTGACGCCCGGGCCCATCCGCTCTGAACTGCAGCGCTTTGGCTCCAGAGAACTGCTAATGATACAGGAGGAACAGAAACAGCCCCCCGGGACCAGCCAGCACAGCAGGGCCAACAGGGGACGATTTCTTTGATTTTCTGACTGATAAATCTCACACATACACACACATCTACACACACACAGGTGAGCATACAAACAGTCATGCACCTGCATGCACACAAACACACACACACACACAAACAAAACACTGCCTACATGCACACAGGTGAGCACATACATAGACACACACACAGCCAGTCACACTCACAGCCAGACACACACACACACGTGCAGGTGAGCGTACACACAGACAAGCACACATGCACACATATTTGTGCATATCTATGCATGCACACAAATAGACTCTCATCCAGAGATCTACCCTAGTCCTCACAAACACATTGCCATTCTTTCACATGCACTGTACATCCTGTCCTCTTCAGGTACATACGTATACACACACACACACACACACACACACACACACACACACACACACACACACACACACAGGTTAAGTAAGAAAGGCACATGAAAACTGGCCATTAATTAAATTCAGAAAGCAGCTGGTGCAGCCTCGTCGTGTTAGCAGCAAGGTGATCTGACAGGAGGGGGGCCAAAACTTGATGTTCTGGGATCTCAGGTTCTGATGAATGGTCTGATAATGCTGTCCATAAATAGGCACGCCACTCTCGCTCTGTTTTGTGCTTTATGTATGCAGCTTTACTGCAGCTGTAACTACCGCTGCTGTATTTTATGGATATTGCTGTCTGGCACTGCGCTGGCTCCGTTTCAGCTGGTGGAAAGTGACAGAGGGTGCTCTCTAAAACTCGGGCAAAGGGAAAATGTCAAAGTCACGGATGTGTTTCGGACAGGGCTGCGCGGGATACGAGGGCCCGTCAGCGTGCGGAAACCCTCCCTCGGGGAGGCGTAAAAACACGTCTCAGCAATCAGGCCGTGTTCAGGGAACAGAGCGTTCGAGAGACATGGCACAGTGATGTTCCCTATCCGCAGGTCATTAGACACCCTGTGGATGTGCTGTGATAAGCGACCTCTCGCTGGGCTCTCCCTACCGCTCTTCTGCACCACACAAACCTGAGCCTGTGACTGCTACCTGTGAGGCCTGGGATGTATGATTACATATAATTGGAATGGACTAGACTGGACCTGACTGGACTGGACTGGATTGAGCTGGACTGGACTGGACTGGACCCGGACTGGATTGGTTTGGATTGGACTGGACTGGATTGGAGTGGATTGGATTAGATTAGATTGGATTGGATTGAATAGGTTGGGATGGTTTGAGCTGAGTTGCACTGGATTGGAGGTGGCAAAGTCTGTAGATTGGCATGGCTAAAAATGGCTGCAACGGGAAGAAGATATGTTAGCCTTTCTACACTAGGGCATCCCTGAGACTCAGAGATCACTGTAGACTAAGAAGTTTATCAAAAATGAGGTCTTAGTCTGTTACATAAGATATCATCTTCAGATGACACGTGACATGTCAGACTAAAATGATGATCAAAGAACCACGACCAATGTTTGACTTTTTACAATGTGACGTCCCTCTTGTACAGACATCACTGGTCACAGTCGTCTGATTGCCTTGTGTATCACATAAAAAGTCTGTGTTGGCTCTACAGCCGGCTTGTACTCCATTGCTTACAGGCCAGCATGCAAGATCAGAAAAGAAAAAGGAGGCATTTTAAAACACACTCTAATGAGTTTCCTCTACCCCATAAATTATGGTAATTGATTCTCACCCTCTAATGTGTTATGTTCCTTTCCCTCCATGATGAAACCCAGCAATAGATGTCCCTGTAACTATGCAACTGCTGTTGATGCATTTGAGGCTATTAATTGGGAGAATTTATTAGGACACCCGTGTTGATTCCAGTCATTACTGCTTGGAAAGAGGTCAACTGTAGCTGCTCGCTATCAGAGAGAACTGAAACAGCACACAGCATAAATGTCTTGTGCCTGATGTATGTGTTCCTTTATTGAATGGTAATTTTGTGATCAAAATTGCCGCTGCCGCATGTTTGGACTGTAATTACCGTTCCAGGCACTTTGGTGTAAGTGATTGGTATTCCAGACTATGAGCTTACCAAAGCACTCGGAGCATTCTGAAGTGATGGACTTTAAGGGTAAGCCATTGTCTTTCTTACCGTAGCGTCAAAATTATTAATCTTATTTTCCACACTGCAAAACAAAAAACACTAGCTGGAAGATCTGAACTTCTATTTCTGCTGTAAGCCATGAAATGTGGTAGAACAAGAGGGGTTTCAGATTATTGACTTCAAGTAAACTCAATACAGTACATCAACTCATCAACAGTATAGAGTATGCTGTCTTAAAAGTATCAAACCTTACTTACCAAACATGTCTTTAAACCAAATGTTGACCATTATTTCTTTTTTGTATAGCTGGATGTTCAGCGCTACCCCAAACTGGAGGCTGAATACATCAGTGAATATAAAGGTATCAAATCACAACATTTGCACGAAGATACTGGCAGGGTTGAAGTCATATAGAAAGTATCTGATTGGCCCCTCCAGGTTATGACAGGACTGCTGAGGTCACCTGACACACAAGTGACCCCACCCCCAGCATGGGTGCACTGCTCCCATCATATTTATATATGTCCTCAGAGAAACTCCAGCTCCGCCCGCTTTGAAACCCGCCAATCATCCAATTTAACCTACCTGCAGAAAGCCCCAATCCACCAACATATGCTCAAGGGAACGAATATTTTGACCATTTTATGTATTTTTTTATTTAGCCATTTTCCTGTGTTTGCTATTGCTCCACACAAAAGAATAATTACTTTCCACGGTGTGTTGTGAAGATGCCAGCACAGCATTTGAATTGCTAATTTGAACAGTTGCATTTAAGCTCCAGAAAACAAACTCTTAAACAAGAAAAGGCTTACTGTGATGGAAAAATTGCAGCCAGAGAGAAATCTAACCTGTGTTGAGGGCCAGAATGTTGCCTTCAACAGCATACTATAACAACAGGAGCAAAAAGCAAAAATTCACACTTTCATTCAACTGTCTGTACATGTGTCCAGTGCTCTCCCACCCATATCCAACAGGAGCCATTGACAGAATTACATACTCTATGCAGGACCAATGAAAAGCAAAAAGCAGTGATAAATCACTGCATAATTTACCTATTGTGTGGATAATGATGTTGATTATTGCATATGATGTAGATTATATTTCTGATTATTCATAATAAATTGTGATTAAATTCTGGCATTGCATTCAAGTGCTGTTAGTATTTCTGCAGATATTGTGATGGAGCACAGTGCCATAATCATTAACTAACACCTCCTGGATCTAACCTACATAACCAGCACTTAGGAGCCCCCCCCCCCCCCCTTCCCTCTCCCTCTCCCTCTTCCTCTTCCATGAAAGACCTCAGTCCATTGTTCAGTACCCACAATGCACCATGCAGAACTGATACATTAATATACTTTCACACCACGAAGAAAGCAAAGATGGAAATATTAGGAGTTTGTTCACATTCCGAATTGTCATAAGTCTGTTTATTCTCTTTTATGTTCAGAAAGTCCAGATTCTACCTAGAGTGTTGTGCATACCTTCAACTAATGTTTTTCAGAAAGTGTTTCATTATTTTTTCAATATTTACACATCAAGAATTCAGTGGTCACTGAAGTAACCAAAAAAGTATGCAGCACAAACTGCAGCATAATTTTACTGATTAAATTTAAGGAGAAAGTACACTGTGTCTAAGCCTAAAATTGCACACATATAGGAGCATGAATCAAGTTTTTATTTAGTTTGAATTATTTGATTGAGACTTTATCTAAAATCTTTATCATAAATTACCTTTTCTGAACTTTTTTCTGGACTTAAATGAAATCAGTGCCACATTTCTCTCACCTTAGAGCGGGATTCAAATATGTGCTCCAAGCCGTTGCATTCAGATTGGAAATGAGTTATCCTTTCATCGTGTGCATGTTATTATTACTTTTCCATTAAATCACGGAAAAAAATTAGTAGTGCAGTTTCTAAAAAAAAAAAAAAAAGTTAATCTGAAAACGCACGCGGAATAATGTGAGAACAAAAACATTGACGGATTATTGCTCCGATAAGTTTGGAGGAAAACACAAAGAAGGAATAAAAAGCAATCCAGGCTCCCGGAGGATTTGAATACAATCATTCCCACACCAGACCAGTGCTGTTAATCTCCAGCATCCCTCATCACATCAGTTGTTCATTAATGCAGGTGTCCTCTTAATTATTCAGGTAATCTGGAACCCGGGTATTATCAGATACAGTGTGCAGCTACTCTGATAAAGCGTGCCGCCTCTCTCGCTCACGTGATCGCTGCAGCGAGGAGTGTGATTTTTTTTTCCCCATCTACTGTGGGAATTGCATGTGACAGTGCCAGGGATGCAAAATAAGACACCTGTGGCACCATCAGAACAGCTAATATTTACCAGTTAGGCCTCCGTTTACATTGTGTTTTACAATACATTGTGTGTGTGTGTGTGTGTGTGTGTGTGAGAGAGAGAGAGTGTGTGTGAGTGCAAGCGCGAGTTTCAGTTATACACAATCAATGAATTGTGACCCCTTATTTTATTCAGACCGATTCTTTTCTATTCCATTCTTCACAGCAGGGAAGCTAAATGGTGCTGATATGTCCAGAACCAGCCAGTCGCCCCTCATCACCACGCTGTTCTCAGCATGTGATCGGAGACAGCCTCCTAAAGCAACCCGTGGCCCGCTCGCCCCTCAACAGCTATTTATCCCTCTTAATGACTGTTTGCCGGGCACTCGAAAAGGGAAATTGAGTGAAAGTAGCTCAAACAGTGATGCGTCGAGTGCGACAGAGCAGAGAATGAAAGGGCCAGTTGTTAGTGCAGAAAGGAGAAGCAACGGACCGGCTCAGATTAAGTTCCATTCTCAAGGGTGCAACGGGAGTCCAACATCCTGAATTTGAACCTACTACCCTCTGGGTTGCAGGGTCATTTCCCAACATCACGGCCACTTTCAAACACTTTTAATGATGTGGCAGCTCAAGTGAGAGTTTAGTCAGATCGCTACTGACAGACAGATACATACATACATACATACATACATACATTGATAGACACATAGACACATAGATACATAGATAGAGACAGACAGACACAAACAGATGGGCAGATAGATAGAAAGACAGACAGACCCAGTGTAGGAGATATTTTCCTACCTTCTCTATTTGAGCTCTTGATTTCATGTACTGCCTGCTTGAGGTGCATAACAAGCGGAAACCTGGATGTCTTTATCAGCCTGTAACCATGCAGTCAGTAACCAAGGTCAGCTCTATCTGCCCGGGACACAGGGGATTAGTGCACTGCTTTTCATCAGGGTTTTATTACTTTTATGAACCTGCTTCATCATCTGATGACCTGCTGACCCCCAATTAATGTGTTTCGAGGATACTGCAGACACAAACCAATAAAACAAAATACCCAGGTGTTTTAGTATTCTCTTTATATACAAAGTTTCGAAGTCTGAACAGAAAAAATTAAATGCTAAATATATTGTTTTGTCAAATTTTCATACCATCATAATTTGTTGCATATTGAAAACTTTGACTGTTTTAGATATGATTCCATAGTTGAAAGGTTTGTTGCTGTTGACTAGCTTAGTTCACTTCAAAACCAATAATTACACCATTTAAACTGTGAAATTCTGATTTTTGCCTTTTCACCACTTAGTGCACGATGGATGTTGCTACATAAAAAGAGGTTGGAAATACAAACAAAGAGAAGAAGAATGAAGACAGTTAGCAATGGTAATCTGACTTTCTGTTCTGCTCTACAAGGTAAAGTGGGACAATCATAATTTCCCTGCTGATTTTATGTACTAATTTATGAACTAAATTTGTGTATTGCTCTGACATCAATCTATGCATATCCTGTTTTCTTCTGCAAACAAATAATAAATCATAAAGTACACAAATCACAATACCTACAGTTTATATGAAAACACTAATATCCGTAACACATTATATGAAGGTGTCATTTGAAATGACCTCACTGTATAGAGTGTTTTAAACAGTAATTACTAAAAACAGTTAGCCCTGGTTTGAGGCCCTGAAAATCCTTTCATGTTTTAAGTCTTTCAAAAATGTTATCCAAATTACAGTTACAGACCCGGTCTCCTTTCACTTCTCATATTTCAACATCTCAGTAAAATGATAATGACAGCTATACAGCTAAAACAACAAAATGAAACTAAAATAGGTCACAAGCTAAAATTAAAAGGCTGCAAAGTCAGATAAACACCTCAAACATTTCACACACAATGGGTTTTAGAGACATTCTGCTACATGGTATTATTAATTTGTTTAGCAAACACCATTTAAATGACCACCAAGTTTACATTATCCAGCTGCAGCTGAGTACTAACTACAACATTTCCAGTTAGCGTAAATGCTCAAGGACACAGTACAATGGAACTGTCCACTTGCAGCCTTCACATTACAAGCCCAGCTCCCCAACACAAGCTGAGTTTGAAATCCACAGAGGAAGAGGTAGAGGGTTATGAAGAATTGTGCTGACTTCTCTTACAAGCACAATGCCTGCTCTCCTGCAAACAATATCATATTACAGTGCCTTACTCATTCAGGTGAAAACGATTTGAGCTCACAGCTCCTTCACAATAACAGTGTTTCTCTGAAAGCAAGTTTTCCCTGCTCGTTGCAATATCAGAGGGGAGAACTTTCCCCAGCATGTGTTGATGTATACAGCTGATAGACACCTACCCTCTGACCTAGGGCCTAAGACACACTCCTCTCTCAATGGCTGGATAATGCAGTAGGCCCTCAAAGCCAAATGGCAAGAAATAACGTAACCGAACGTAGCAAAAAATATATTTTGCTCCGACATAAAAACCTATTACATCTCTCCACCGCCACCATCTCCTCTTCACTTTTCGACATACCTCCACGAGTAATGCATTTGGATGATAGTGCAACAGAGGCGTCACACAATGCTGGTTTTATCAGAAAGCTGTTGTGGGACAGGAAAGGCATCCCAGGGGCGGCGCTAACATTTATCTATGTCACTTGTCCTTCTTTGATTTATTTAAGTTCACAACGCGTCGTGAGCAGAAATCCACCTCAATTGGCGCTGTTTGTGATAGCAGCGCGTTCGGCCTGTATGGATTCCTGGCGACAATAAAGTCTGTGGCCCAAATAAGCACTGAAAATAAACAGCAAAGGAACACAGAGGAACCGGAGAGACAAGATAATACGAGGCCTCCTCTTCCTCCTTTGCACACATCTCGCCAAAAATATCGCTTACTATAAGCAGACCTAGAATGGCTTTGATTAAGTGCGGTTAATAAAACACCAGGGCCAAGATTCTGCTCACTCTAGGAAGCACTGGATATACATGTTTTTTTTTTTTCTAAAGTCTAGTCTAAAATATTTGAGAATATATTATGTTGTGTGCAAGGTATTTATGTATTCAGAGTTGGGTTAATGGACTCCCGAGTGGCTAAGTCAACAAAGACGCTCCGCAGGCTGAGCTACACAGCCCGAGACATTGCAAGTTTAAGTCTGGGCTACGTCTTTTCCCACCAGTAACTTAGAGTTCACAGGGAAAGAACATAATTGGCTCCAGTTCTGTCAGGGGTTACGCGAGTTACAAATAGCCAAGTCCCCCTTCCTGTACCAGCCTTTAGCACCCTCTAACGACTTGTTGGGTAACTATGAATCAATCACTTAACGCTGGTCGGAGATGTCCTCCAACTGGCATTCACTCTCCCGCGGTGCACTGTGGGACTTGTGGTGTGAGATATAGCTGATGGCTACATGCAAATGTATCAGAGGACTGCATTTGTTGTGACTCAGCACTCCTGAACAAGTGTAAAGGATGGGATGATGAGGTGATTGTCAGTAATGTTTGTCTATATATGTGAGAAATGGACTGCATTAGTGAAAGCCACCCGTGTTGCTGTGTTAGGTTGGCTTTAAACCTCAACTAGTTTTAATGAGGTATCACTTAAATCTGACTGGATTTGAAATCAGGAGCTTGCATAACATTACCGAATACTGTTGCAGTAATAGTACAGATAAGTGAATAATGTAACTTTTTAGCAGTAATAAAAAGATATTGACATTAACAATACCTGGCAAAGAGCCCTGTCATTCCTGTTAAGGTTTTATGTTTAATGCAATGTGTTTCACTGTACACCAGTTCTAACAATATTACATGGCTGTAGCAAGTGTATAGAAAACCCAATCCAAATTAAACTTAATTTCCCATGTTACCACCACTTTGAAATGAAACTTTGACAGCTTTTACTCAGAATGCTAAACTCCCTAACAATATTTTAATTTTTAAAAGCTTATTTTTAATGCTAATTACAATATTTAAACAGTCCAATCAGAGCAGCTACACCATATTCAGAGAGACCATCGTCCTTTAATGCCGTTACTGCCCTGGCGTTTAATCACTGGCTGTTTCTCCATGTAAAGTGTCCTTCACCAACTGGAACTCCTTTGTCAGCATCTCCGCGCCACCCCCGCTGGGCAGTGGGGGGTGGGGGGTGGGGGGCTTGCATCGTTACATGGAGCTCGTTTTTATTATAATTAGCATGGCATTTCTGACACGTTTTACTGCAGGCTTCTCCTTTCAGCTGGTTTGAGCTCTTTTCTCCATGCTGCCATACGTCAAGTGTCTTATTAACAGATCTCTGAGATTTACAATAATGAGGAAAAAACAAACACTCCCCTCAGACACATGCTCTGTTTCATCCTTGTAATAAGAGGCAGGCCAAACAGCCACAACATATGTTTAAATGATATATATTTAAAATGGTATGTAAAATGATAAATACATTTATAATGAAACAGAACGTTATTTATCTGCATACATTTGATTTATTGCAATGACTATCAGGAACCTTTTACATAATGTATGCGTACCATTTAAAGGACCTTCACAACACTTCATAAGTCCAAAAACATGATTTTTCAACCACTCCGAAGGCAGATGAATTAATCTACATTTCCCCAGCATATACTACTCAATATTTGCTGCATCTTCAATATGCAAAGAAATCAACCAAAAAGATGAGAACATTATGCTGTGTGTCCCCGCCTTTGGAAATAAATCAGATCCAATCAAATTCACCTCCAGATGCACAAACATGCATCTAAATAAAAAAAAAAGTTTTAAGGCTGCCAAACACAGAGCACAGGATGTACACAACAACCCAGGAGTCTGCAAATGCTTTCAAACGAAAAATGAGGGAAATGACATGATTGCCCAAAGAGTACAGTACAATCCAAGGGGGGGAAAAAGCCTCTGAAACAGCTTCTGATGTAAAGGAAATAACACAGTACATAGCAGATTTTGAATGTGTGTCAAAATGAATGAGTCAGAGTGAATATGGAGGGACATGAGGCTAGACAGCAGCCTGGAGGGGAAGGGCTTTGGACAACTGAGGAACTGACATCTGAGGCGGCCTCTAAATCAGAGAACAGGGATGATGAGCTTGGTTAGCTCACCAGATGATCGATCAGAACCCATCACTCCTATCACTCCCACATATGAGAGAAAGGGACGTCACAGCCGATTCTCGGTTATGACGACGGTTGGTTTTGCTGGAACCCCTGTGTGGAGGACCTCTCCCGAGGTACTTCATGCAGTGCTGCATGCCGTGCTTTAGCCTGGTGTCTGGCACCGCCATGGTGCACAGAGGAGCACACAATTGTACACGCAGCTATCGCTAGCAGCGGTCCCAAGATAAATTCGTCACTCTGTCACTTCGTCACTCTGAATTTGTCTTCCTGCAGATAAGCTGCAGATAACGCCTGAAACACTACCACCTAAAGCAATTTCTTATTTCTCAACTTCATTTTTAAAAAAATATTCTACGATTTCATGCACTTTTATCTCTACCAGCTAGCTTGTACTTTGTCTGACCAACTACTGAAACTTAGTCACACTGCCCTTCTAATATTGTTGACTCCTTATGTGAATTTTTGTTTGTGATGTACTCTGCCTCACTTGTAAGTTGCTTTGGATAAAAGCATCTGCCAAAGGAATAAATGTAAATGTAAAACTAAACCCATCCCTGTCTCGCTACGGACAGCTCCTTCACCTCATTCCTTCAGACGGGGCCTGAAGACACACTTCGTCAGACTCTACCTGGACTGACCCAGCACACAATTGCTGCCCCCCCCCCCCCCCAATCAGTGCTGTCGTAAATTGCTCTGCTTTTTAAATTGTGCTTTTTAAATTGTTTCTTGTTGCCGCCTTTACCCTGACGCTCATTGCGCTGTTTGAAGTTGTTGAAGTTTACAAATCTGATAGTACTGTGTCCTCAAACAGACCTTGCTCTCAGCTGAGAACTGTCTCATTGTGGAACTGTACACATCCTGTCCTCGTACTGTCGCTATATTTGTTGTATGCACTTTTGTAAGTCGCTTTGGATAAAAGCGTCTGCTAAATAAATAAATGTAAATGTAAATTTAAATGTAAATAAAGTTCCCACTCCTATTGGCTCATCCCATCCAAGACATCGAACACTGATCATGTTGAGCCAATAGGGATAGCTGTTAATTCCGCCAGTGCCACCTCAGGCAACTGTAGAAAAGAGTTGTTTGCCATCCAGAGTGAATTGGTAAAATATGTGTATCACTATAAATATATTGCAGTCAATGTGGACAGATGGACTCTCACATCTGTCTCTGGGTGTTGAGCTGCAGGTAGGGCTTAGCATGGGTCTCTCTGAGGTGATACAAAGCTTGAAAGAGCGCATTCTGGGGTCTCCACAAAGTGATAAAGTAAAGCAACATAGGAACAGTGGTTTACAATAGGGTGTATGGCAGCAGTGTGGTGTTGTTATTGATGAAATACAAGCATAACCAGTTTCAAATCCTGGACAAGGCATTGCCGGTGTACCCCTGGGTGAGTTACTTAACCTGAAATTGCTTGAGTAAATATCCAGGACGTTCTGTATGTGCCTGGATGAAATATCAAACGCAAGTTATTTAGTTGCCCTAGATAAGAGCATCTGCTCAGCAAATAAATAATGAAACACAACGATTACACGAACAAGAGGCTCCGTTGGAAGTTTACTTTTCCATTGAAAGGATGTCTTTACCTGACCTAAGCCTTTGAAACACTCTTCACATGCTCAGATATTCAACACAGACAGACAAAATCTACTGTGCACTGCAATTAACACCTAAGAACTCTCTGGTAAAGCTCTCAAAGAGTATTGCATGGTTTCTTTTTTCATTACTAATGCATGTTCCTGAAGAGTGGTATGTGACTGCAACACTTCACAAAACCAGAGATTCAAAAATTGCTGATGCTTTGATTGCACAATGCTTCATTACATGTCATTCCTTCTCTTTTCTTCTAAGCTATCAAAGCATCCAAATCCACACTGATTTTTGATGGGAATAGCTATGTTAGCAGTAATAAGGCGGCTGTCAGATTCACAAATACAACAGATGTACTCTTGCAAATTTGTAATTTGACAGCGCATTTGCAGAAAGGTTCTGGTGTTAAAAGTCTTACCTAGCATTTAGGACCAAATGCAGCTGTCATATATAGCGTGGACGCAGTTGTTTCTATATACTGTTAGCAACAGGCCTGGTAGTGCATGCGATGTTCTGGAATGCGGTGGAAAGGAACTCCACGGAGACAGCGCACGGACAGATCACATGGGCGCGAGAGAAAAACAGTTGACCTTTTTCTGGGCACACAACGCTATCTTAAAATAGGAGCTACCGAGCTGCCAGGCGGCGTTCTTAGTAGAGCTAGCCGTGCGGGTGATGTGCCATCCTGTCAGTGCCCTGGAATCTTAGCCGGGTTTGTTTTTGTTTTCCCTGTCTATGTGCTTTTGTATTTCCCTGTGTTCCAGCCCTGCCCTGCTCTACACCCTGTCTCCGCCCACCTGATTACCTGATCGTCCCCACCTGCCTGTCTGCGCACCTGCATCCCATCTTCTCATTAGCCTCGCCTTATATATTCCCTGCTTGCGTCTGGTCTTGTTGCTAGTTCGTCTCATTTCTTCTGTGTCGCTACGAGCCATTTTCCCTGCCTCCCTGCCTGAATTTTTGCCTGTTTTTCTTGACCATGTTTTGACCACTTTTTTGGGATTCCGACTTGGCTTAATAAACATCCATTGTGCATCCTGCCTCCCTGTCTGCGCCTGAGTCCCTGCCTGAGCCCTGACACGTCCACACACAGAGTAACCACGGAGGGTCCATCTCCATGCCTGCCGAGGGACACCATGCATGGGGACACCACTCCCCAAAAACAGCAACAGTTGTCCCCACAGCGACGGCCTGGTTCCTGTGCAGGTCTCCTCTCGTACAGCACCGCGCTTTGCCAGGAATCGCGCACAACGTGTGGTGTCCGAACATTCCCAATCATTTCATATCAAATCCAGTATTTAAAAAACTGCTTCTTGTTGGACGGCAATTTGCAATCTTGAGGTAAGGGGTGAGAAATGGTCATCTGCAGAGAATGTGAGGATATAGAGCCGAACTAAAAATCAGTGCAGCAATAACAACACAGACTAAACAGCCGTGATACTGTAACTGCAGGAGAATGATTGGAACTCGGCCACACAAAGACGAATATATGGATCAAGATATTAACTTGTGATCCTGATGAAAAACGCAGACACAGGTCATTCGCTACGACGCTACAACCCTACAGGCAGACTGAGCACACACTGTATAATATACTGGCGGTTCATCTGATCGACATGTCAATGTGCACTGAGAGTCTCCAAAGTCAGGTCATATCTATGTACATTCTAAACTATAGAACAAAAAATTGCCTCTCCTGGCTAGATAGCACACAAACATCTTTGCACAAAATAAGATCCACAGACGATCTTTAAAAGGCAATATGCACTGAATATGAATTATTCAAGCCAAGACAAATGTTATATTTGTAACAGAGAGGATTTCAGTGCGGCACAGACTGATCTGCACAGCTTGCGTGGTGGTGGGTGTGGAATCGCGATGCTGTGATGTATCGGAAAATAATCATCAGTTGCACGGGTTTGATCGGCGCCGTTCCTGACCTCTGAGGCGCTGCGCTCTCGATGTCTGCACGTAACTACACACACGCGCGGACACACACAGACACGCACACCAGCACCAGAATGAGATGGTCCCCTGCTTAAAAGGACGGGTCAGACTGACAGACACAGAGAGCAGAACATCAGAGGCATGTCTTTCCCTCCTGCACATTCCTACCCTCTTCTTCATGCCAAAAAAATCCTGATAGAGAGGAATGAGGAGGGTCACTTTCTGCTGCACTTCAGTTCATATTCACTCAGAGTGAAAGGAAACCAATATTTTGACCCATCTTCCTTAGGGTGTGGTCAGTCCCAAAGGAAGCATTCAGCGCACAAACCTGCCAACTTATTCACAAGAAGACAGCAGTTACAGTTTAGTCAGTTTAGTCTCAGTTACAGTAGTCTTTGTCATTGGGCAGTCCCTCTTCTCCAACTCACAGCTTGCAAAGCAAGGGTACACTGTCACTGAGAAACAGTGAGGTGGTACGTTTCTCCCCATAAGAAACCCCATTAAAATTCCAATTACAGACATCAGGAAGAGGAATTTTATATGCTCACCTACGTTACACGAGCCCCTCAGAGAATTACAGTGCTGTGAATTACAGCCAGTAGGAAACGATTTGTACTTTAGTTACACTAAGTGATTTGTGTTTTAATCTCATATGATGGCCTCTGTATTTTTCAGTAGCTCAATGCTATGGGTTGTATTGTACTTTCTCATTTACTGTTCCCAGCCTGCACTGCAATTTTCAATGCACTGTAAGTCACTCTGGATAGGAGCATCTGATGAAATCATCCCTCCATTCACTCATTCACTCATTCATTCATTCATTTACAGCAATAATAATGATAAATCTGGCACTTTGGGAGCTGTGATTGAGGGGCGGCCACAGCAGGAATCCAGCAATTGCAGCACAGGCTGGCACAGGCTCGATAGGGAGCCAAATGTCTGAAAGAGACTACCTTTCAGCCAGACGGGAAAAAAAGAGGGTTCGAGTTTCCACCGAGGACACGCGGCAAGATGCAAATCCCTCGCAGTGCATTAGCAGAAAAAGACTGCCGTTCTGGGCAAGGAACTCTTCCGCGGGCCTTTGGAGAGCTGATATTTAATCCCGGCGCGATTCATTCAAAATGCATAAAATGGGATTTCGCTATTTAAAAGGGGCCTGATACCGTTATAAGGAGCCTTTCACTGAAGGTGCCCCCGAGTACTCAGACAGAGCAGTGCCACTTTAGCACCTATATTTTGAGAGAGCCAAAAAAAGAAGGTATTGTAAAAGAAGATTGAAATGCCACCATACGGATTACTTTACAGCGGCAGACAGGGAGCTGAAACTTTCAAAACCCAAGGGCTTCCAGAGAGCACTCAGGAGCTGAGCAAACTGCTGTCTGAGGTTAAGTAAAGACCATTAATAACAAGATTAAGTACCCATCAGCCAGCATATACATATGTCATTACCTTGCTAGTAATAGGTTTTATGTGTAAAAGTTAAGTATTAAGACTGTTGTCATAGACGGACATCTGAAACAATTTGTTTCACAATATGAAATCACACTTATTCCATAATGCACTCCCCAGTTTCACTTCCATATTTAAAATGACTACCAAAATATTCAAGGAGAAATACATACACAAAAAAACAAACTACAGGTGCAAAATGTGGGAAGTTCAATGAAGGCTAGTTATTTGCTGTGTTAGGAAATGGCTGCTTCACCCACAGAACCCCTGGGTTTTACAACAGCATCAAATCAACAAAACCCTTTTCCTGGTAATAAATAACATTATAAATGCTACTTCATGACACACTGTACTGGGATCAGCAGGAGGACACAGGGCTGCCTATATACAAATCAAGCCCTGCTGCTTGGGAGAACCCACAGAACTATGAAACAGTGGCAACTGAAGAAGGAACACCTGCCCATTTCTGCATCACTCGAACATGAACCTAAGTCACTGGATTACTACATCAAGCCAAACAGCCATCACAGTTGTGAAATGTCCACAAATATCCAATAACCTTGAAGCCAAAAATGTGACTGATATAACTTATGGCAAAAAGAAACCGTAGGAAAGTTTACCAGTACAATTATGATATGATGCGGTCTCTGCGTACTTTACCAGGTGTTCCTGTTTGAGAAAGAAAAGGAAGAAAATAACTGTGGTGAGGAAGCTAAGGGTTTAGGACACCTGTGTTACCCAGGCTTACCCACACTCTTGACGAATGCACCTGAAGTATTAATGCCATGCCAGATTTCATTTCCATAAGGTTAGCACAGGCAGAAGAGAAGTGACAAGGGGACGAGGCCGTGGTCAGCTTTGCCAGTCCGCCTTGTCCCCAGAAGGCCTCCACCAAGCCTGCTTGGGCCTGGACCCCCTGGTCCCCTGAGCAGAGCACCGCCTGCAGCTCCCCAAAGTCCCACAAAACAAGACTAGAGGCCGGCCCCCTAGAGGAGACGGCCTTGCTTTTTTGCTCAGATGAAACTGTAGCAAGGGGGGAGGGGGGGATGACTATCCCCCCCCCAACAGGGAATGTATCCATAACGCACATTCCTAGACATACGTGGCACTTCAATATCCTTTCAGAAGTGTTTATAATAATCATTGATTTTCTCCTTCTTGATCTGAGGCTTTGTACCAGACCATGACGCTCCATTGCGCTGGGCTAGCTGTGCATTTTGATTGTGCTGAGAATAACAAAGCACTGTTACAAACACTGAGACTCATTCCACTCGCCTGCATTCTCTTGGATACTCATACTCATGCACACACTTCATGACAGTGGTGGTGCATTCTGTTGTGAGGCCTGTTTTGTTATTACGATATGAGTGGATGTTCCTGTTATGTGGTGCCTATGTTTCGAAACCGTCTGTCTGATTTACGTTTTCTGTGTCTGAAAGCATGGTTGCCTTGTTCGTCACGTTGACATTTCCGGTTTCCACAGGCAACGTGAAGCTGTTTCCATTTGGTTCCCTCCCCTTGTTAGCTGTCAGAAATCAAACGGGACCAGTAAAGAAAAAAAAATTCAACGTTTTTTTAGGCTGGAAAGCCACAGGCAGTGAAGCTGAATACCTTAGGGACCGTCACTAATGATGAGAACAAAAAAAAAGTGAAGCGTGCGCCTCTCCTTCCGACGCAACTCCTGTATAACGGGCCGCGGTTATCCCCGTGGTACGAACGCCGGAATGGAGGAGCCGAGTACAACAGCCACGGACTGAGCTTCAGCAAGCTCCCCCCATGGTAATACAAGCCAAAGGTTAAAATGGTGGGGGAATTAATACGTCCTAATGGTATTATAATGAACGAGGAAATATGGAACATCATTTATTCAATGGAGTCAAGTGTGTCGGCAAAGAGAGCGGGCTCGGCGGCAAACATCAATTATTCCACATCTCCGCTCGGTGGAGGAGAGGGAGAGAGACACGAGCGCGACAGCTGGACGGGTACCGTAAATTACCGCCGAGGTTGGAAATGAAGTGGTCGTAATCGGCGGGCACATTTGCGCCGCTGAGCGTCCCTGCACGTGTTTGGCGAACCTTTTTTTTTTTTTTCTTTTAAAAAGGTGTGGGGCGGTTTCGCGGCGTTAACGATGCAAGCCATTAAAATATCATTTCGCAGGGTTTCACCTTTACCGTTCAAGCCTGTGACTGAGTCTACAGTTGATATTGTTGGTTCATTTCTAATTTAAATTAAGTGGGCAACCAAAAAATGTAATCATGTAATAATTACATAATCACATAATATGTATCTATGTGAGTACAACAGTACTGCTGCACAGTAACAGCTTGTGGGAGGGTTTGTGGTTTTTGTCCATGCAAGTACTCATTAACCCTTAACCTTACTTCAAACCCGATGTAAATCCTAACTGTGATTAAACAAATAAGCATTTAAACACTGTAATTGTAATTATTTGTTTTCAGTGACAAAAATCTGCTCATACAATGGCTGAAGCGTGACATTTTTAAGTATAGAACAGCCTTATTTCATAGGATAATATTAATGCTGCTTTAAAAGCATTCATGTACATAGAAGAGATGCTGCAGTGAATTCTTTCAGGACCCATTTTATTTGCATGGAGGCTTGCAATTCAACAACTGCTGCACTGCCAGTGAACCTTATCTCAAAGATTGGGTGTAACTCCTTCAACACTGACCTGGGAACAGGTCAGCATCTTCTCCTGCCATCAACACACTCACTTCAAAACAGAGATGATCATAGGAAGCAAAGGAGCCCAAACTAATCTGCTGTACCAGGATCTTAACCAGGAGGGAGGCACTTTCCGCAGTCAAATTAAGAGAGAAAGCGCATAAACGCCCAGATGGACATCAAGCTATTCCGTTTGGCAGGGCTGGAAATCCTGGGATTTTACATTTCTTTGTGCGCTGATCGAATCTGGCACATTGACTTTGACTTGGTATTCGTAACCACGGTGAACGGGGTCAAGATCACTCATTAAAAAGCAACGTGCCGATCGATCACCGGCTCCTCTTGAATTCCGGGGCCAGCGCTGATGCATCAATACAGCGCACTTTATTAGCACTGGAATAGTCCCTTCCCTCACCTTATTAAATCTGAATTAACAAAAGACTAATCGATTACAGCCCACCCCCCACCCCCCAACTCCCAACTGTCCAAGGCCATCTCCTTAGATAAACAGCCTTGTGTTATCACGGCAATAGGACACAAATAAAGCCACCCCCCCCCCCACCCCCCAGCAGGTGTTGTGTTTTGACCTTCCCCGGGGGTGGATGTGTGGTGCCGGTGGAGTCTCTGGCTGCCAGGGTCAGCCGTGCCAGAGGGTGAATATGTCGAGCAAAACCCCGACAGAGGCAATACACAGCCAGCTTTTATCTGGGCAATGCAACTGTGGTTAGAGTCACATGCTCTGTATCTTCTCAAATATCCCCCCGTCGGTCAGAAAAAAAAATGCTTTTAAGAAGTGCTGCGTTTGTAGCAGCTGCTCTACGCATGAGTGTATGTGTGTGTGTGTGTGTGTGTGTGTGTGTGTGTGTGCATGCGGTGGGAGACCAGTCTTGATCGTGTGCGTGTGAAAGACATTTCATTGTAAGCAGTTCTTTAAAAAAAATAGCCCACTGTGTGTCCCAATACTAAATGTGTCAGCTTTATTCTGTTCTCGTCATTCCATGACATCTGTATTACGTCACAGTCCGAGGCATGAATCACAGTATTGAAAAACTGTAAGTCAGGCAACTGGAGTTCTATTTTTGATGGTGCTGAGGATTTCTTTTATCATCATATAATTGTTCTGGTCTAATCTCTGCTCTGTCGGCATCACTTGAAAATGCCTCAGATGTCACCACATTACCACACTGCTGCAAAAAACTTCAGAAGTAAAAAAAAAAAAAAAAAATCAATCACATTTCTATCTCTATGTGAATTTCAAAGTCGGTTCATTAGGGCATGTGACAGCATAAAATCAGATTAATTCTTTTTTGAATTCTTTGTTTTCTGAGACGGGGAGAAAGTTTTAGGAGTGGGGGGAAACCCGGCGCGTGTTCTTTATGCAAATGAAATGGCGGCAGCAGAATGAGAGCAGGCTACAGGGGTGTGCGGGAACCCCCTGGGTATCCCAGAGAAGGATGCACACCCTTTCCTCAGAGGTAATTAGTCTTTCACTTCACTGTTCAGTCCATTCGGCCCACTCACAGGACTGCATACGCAGCCACGGCTAATCACCTTTGCTAACGAAGCAATTTATCAACATCTACACATCACTGTACATACACGTAGGGGATATGTAGACACAAACAGATACATATTTATATATTCTGAATTTCTGAGTTCCAGCTTGTAAACATAAAGATCAATGTGAGCTTTGTCCACTATGTCGAAACAATATAATACTGTATGCATTATACATACTGTAGGTACATATGTATGTAGAAGTCCACAGAGGATGAGAAACATGTTTAATGTAGCATACTGGAGGACTCAAGGGCATTTGTGGAGAAGCTGTTAAATTGGACACCCGGCTTCATTCGCAGGCCTTTCCTTTGTTCCTCGCCACCTGGTCAAAGCGCTAACAGCTGACCGGTCAACAACTTCCACCACCGCAGTAAATCTGCGGCTGCCGTTTACGGCGCCGCTGCCCCACGCTGAAGCCCGACTGTAAAAATTCTGACAGCTTTATTTCGGTGCGTGCGTCACGATTCTGCCGCGTGCACTCGTTACCGCTGCGGTTTCGGGGAGCCTCGCACCAATGGGCACCTGTGTGCGCCATGTAGGGGTTTGCCCTTTACGGCTGGAAAAGAGGGCCGGCTTCACGTGCTCGCTCAGAAAGGCCGCATCTGTTTTGAGGGACACTTCCTGGGTCGCGTTACATGTGACCTCATACTCATGAGCTTTCAGCAGTTGGGCCCTTGGTTTCTTTGCACCGGCACGCACAATGACATCACTTCCCTATCCGAGACCTCAGATATGGCTCTGTAAATTGCCCCAGACAAGGGCACATACGAAAGGCACACATGATAGTGCTTAGTGGATCCCATTAACACTGCTAAAAATATAATGTGTAATTCATGGAAAGGTCATTCAACCTGTGTAAACTGTTTCAAAATCAGCTATGGTCATTGTCCATGAACATATTCCGTCACTCTGAAATGACATTGTAAACAATCAAGTTAAATATACAATAGCAAATCCATTTTGGTGCAGACAACAGCGCCAGTGCCAGGACATGCAGGATGGATGCATCACCTGGTGTTGTTCTCACATGACAAATGCGGGGTTTGCTGCGGCAGACGTCACCAGAAGCCCTGGAGAAACCCCGGCATGTGGTGTGATGGAAACGTGTTTCACGTCACAAAGCGTTTTCATTGTGGTTCCGCACACACACATATTCGAGCCCCACAGCAAAGCTCCGACTATGAGGACAACCACAATCTACCAGAAAAAAAAAATGTGCAGCTGGTCAAAGATCAGTATGCAGGCTGCAGGCTTGACTCAGAACAAAAAGGAGCATGCATGCTGACTGACATGGTCATTCAATGATCTTTTTATTCCAGTCTGTGAAAGCTCCTTGGTTCGTAGTGCTTTGACAATAAGCTTGTATCCCTGGGCTAGGACAATTGTGTGTGTGGGTGTGTATGTGTGTGTGTGTGTGTGTGTGTGTGTGTGGCAGGATGGGGGGGGGGTTCAGTCTTGATCTTGTGTGTCATGACCCTCTGGCCCCTATCCTTCAGCTGTGAGTGAGCACAGTGATGGGCAGCCATGTTGGTGGCGGAGGGGCAGATGTCACTGGAGATCAGTGATTTGTCCCAGCCCCCCAGGGGCTCCAGCATGCTGTGTGCTAACAGCAGGGATTCTGCCTGCGGATGACTGGGCCAGAGAAGACATGCGGTCAAGGCTTCCACTTCAACCATCACCACATCCCCAGGTACCAGAGGAGATCACATTTCCATTATTCTCTGTACACCCAAACAGAGCCTGTCCAGCCAAGCGAATCCCAGAAAAAAAAAAAATGAAAATACCCACAGGAGTAACAGAAAAGCAGTAAAATGCTATTGCTGAAAAGATTACACGGTAATTTATATGTAAAGAAGGATAAACTCATATCAGCAGATAAGGTTTACCCAAATTGGGAGAGGCAGAATGTCACTTCAGATGGAGCCTTTGGTGAATTTTAGATAATGCTGCTGGCGCCCCTGTACATATCAAGGTTATCATTTACGGGAGAAAACAGCTATTGTCAAAAGACGTGACCCCGGTGTCATGACTAGAGAGCAGCTGGAAGTTTATGGGTTGTCTGAATAAGCCACAAAGCCTTCTCCGTTACAGGGAGGGACAGCACTCTGACCCCCGCAATACGTTGGGTGGGCAAACTGAGTCAGGGACGCACTCACAGGAGATCTCTGCGTCTAATGACGCAGTTTTGAACCCATATCAAAAAGGCTACCTTCTGGAGGCAACCCAAAAGTGTTTTATCATGTTGCCTTCCATTCTCAGAAAAAAAAGCTTGCTGACGGTGGATTTTACCATAAAAAATTCAGACCTTACAAAACAGGAAGCGTGAAATGTGGGCATATCTAAAGTGAAGGCTTCACAAGGTCTGGCTTTTATTGGAGTGATATGATTTGGCAACATTAATTATTCACGATTCAATGATGTATTCAAATAGTGTCAGCCGCAGCACAAGCAAAGAGACTCTGATTGCATTAACTGCTTAGGTAGGCTCTGATGTCTTTGTGGTACTAATGGGAGCAGAATGATAAGGTTCCACCGGGACGACTTCCTGTTTTCGTATTGCATCAGCAATGATCTCATTGCCAGCAACCAATCAGGTTTTACCCCTCTCTGGCATACTGCTCGTCCAGTTGTAGATCAGGTTAATATTTGTCACCCACCCACTCTCTTGCTCCAAAATTGTTGGTTAGCATTAAATACAGGCCAACTTGCCTTTACTTCTCAAAGGGTGAATATGAAAGTTTAAGCCATAGATGAAATGGGTGAGTTTAAGTCACAGTTTCAAAGGCCAGGCCACAATGTACCATCAAAGAAGCTGATATCACTAAATCCTTCCACAGCAAGCTTCCTGGCTGAAATGCTGTTGATAGATACTCTGAATTCAAGTAAATACAAGCTAAATAAACTGTGTCTTTTCTTTCTCCACAGCCTTCCAGGAGACAGCCGGAGCCTGGCAGCTGGGCAAATATTGCAGCTTTTTTAACAGAAGTTGTTTTTAGACGGAGGCCCGTGAAATTAATGCCATGCAGATTTAACAGGATTGCGCGGTGCGCGGGAATAACCGCTGCTGCACAACTAAATCTGCGTCGAGCGCCGGCAGTCCACCGGGCCCGCGACAGCGAACGCCGTGTGTTTAAACCAGCGCGCCCGCTCCACACACACACACCCCCCCACGTCTAATGCAACCGTAACGTCTTCATCCCCCACACTTCTCCTCGCTCCTGCGAAAATCCCATCCTCCGCCCCCCCGCAGACTGGAGGGAGGCTTTTAAGAGTGACTGCTGTGCACTTTTGACTCTGTAATACCCCCCCGATCCCAAAAACCTGCTAAAAATAGACATTATGCTAACTGGTCTTAGCATTGTAAAAGAATGTATTTCTAATCAGGCATTCTCCACACGCCAGCTTATGGTAGGAGAGAACAGGTATTGTTATCTTCATTAAAAAACATTACCTTACTTTTCTGCCTTGAAGGAGCCCTTAAATAACTCAAATGGCCTATATTTTTACATAGAATCCGCATACAGCTGGCTAATTACTGAAGTAACTCGGGTTAAATACCCTGCTCTCAGGCGTAATGGCAGTTTTCCACATGGGAATAGAGCTCACAATCCTCCAGTTACAATCCGCAAAGGATAATGCAATGCAATGTGGTCAGCCGCGGCACCATGGCCGGTGTCATGTCAGTCCGGTTCCCCACAGCGACACGGATGGGAGGATGAGTCGGCCGCCCTGGCATGGCACACAGATGCGACGCTTGCCGAAGCGGCGCATGTGCGGTGATCCCTCATCCGCGGGCTGCCCGCCCCTCAGGCAGTGCGGTTACCCCTCTGCCGCGCCGCCACGGTCACCATTCTGCTCCAGGAGTTGAAGGATGGAGCCTGTCTCAACAAGGACTTGAGACAAACGGGAACCACTCTCAGCTTTCCGCCATGAGTCATACCCTGTATGTTCGGTGATACTGCACAGTTTCTCCATACCGCTGTTCCATCATTTTCCATCATTTGAACCTCCAGGCCGCGTTCACATACATACATCTGCAGCTATTCTCAGATCCTGAAATTCACGCCAAGGTGTGGACTATTACATTGTATTGTTAATGAGCCCAAACAAAACCAGCATTTAGCAGGAAGCCCTGTTCATACACATTAAGTGTCGCAAATGTGCTTGCAATCCGCTGTTACACAACAGCCCATGGTGCACCACAGGAGGGCAAATTCCAAATGGAAGATAAACTCCCAATGATGTCATCAGAGCTCCAAAAGGCCTCTTCTATATCCACCACACACTTTATTTCAGAATAAATATGCTCCCCTCTCCCCCTCGTCGCTGTACTCTTAAAAGGAAATTGCTGAACGAGAAAGTCCCCAGAAGAGAAGGCCGTTGAAAGGGATGCCGAGCGCTCAGCGGAGACGGGGGAAAGGGACGTATTTGGAAAGGGGGAGAGTAATTTGATTTAAGTATTTAGAGCGTGAATGAAACTGCACCCAGAGGACCGCCTCAATCTGGAGTGGAGTGAGCATCCAGGAACGGCGGCTGGAACTTCAGGAACTGGAAAATCAAAGGCGCTTCTCTCTGCAAACAGTCTCGGATGTACAGCGCTGGCCGGCGCTGGGAAGAGCTCGATAAGACACTTCAGATCAATAAAACACTATTTACCTGAATGTGCAGCACTCCATGAATGGACTACTGCAGGGATACCTGTACAGTTTAAATACCTGAACATAGTCAGAGTATTCTCAAACACAACAATGAAAAATAACAAGTTCGCTTTCAGGAACAAGCTTTTCGTGTGGTGCCGTCCAAGTACTGCAGGTCTTAAACGTGAGGGTTTTTTTTTACTTCAGATTGCTGGTCTTTGTTTACTGCGGCTGATAAAGACCTTCACTTTGCAGAGCATGTTCTCCCCATTCTCAGTGCTGTCTTTTCATTCAGCCAGCAGTCCCAGAATTCTGCTTCCTGAAATAGCCCCTGGACCACCCGACTGTCTCCAGCTCCAGTCACCCTGCAGGAAGAACCTCAGCGGGGAGTTTAACCAAACACGCTACTCGTCAAGAGAGCCGACATTTTACATTGCTCTGTCATTGGAGACACAACTGATTCCACTATTTCAACGGGGACTGGAATTCCATGGCTAGACCAAAAGGGAAAGCAGAACATGTCGTCCACTTTGTGATAAGCGCCTTGTAATGCTTTAACGTTGGGGTTCTGCTCCCCGCCTTATTAGACGATGTGCCTGCCAAGGGTTCCCACTAATGATTTATCATGTGCTCTGGTTATTGTTCATTATGACTGACGACGCTATGGTAAAAGTGAAATCTACCTAAAATACCTCACCTTTCTTAAAGATCACTCTGACTCCATTACAGAATAACACTTGGGTGAGGAACAGCAAACAGCTGACAGAAAATAATGATCAGGAGTTTCACAGGCAATCTCTCACGCCTGTGTTCATTTCACCTTTCCACATAATAAAAAAGGCATTATCTCATTACATCAATTCAGTGTGAAATGGAATGAAAACATCTATGTGGAATGGACTATTGATTGACTACAGCACTGAGTATACAATACAATACTTACAGAAGAGCAATAACTTCATCAAAGTACATCATATAATGAAGGGGTTACTGTCCATGGTGGAGGATGTGTAATATAATGGGGAGAAATAAAACAGAGAAATCTGCCAAAGTTTTATTGCAGGCTTGGCTCTTGAAACATAGCAAGAAAGGGAGGAAGACGCAGCCACATCACTGTCAATTTCCCAATCTGCATGTTGTTGCAGTTTGGTGAAGGGTGTTTATCATTCAGAGCACAGTGCTTAATTCCCGCCCTCTGGATATTTCTAAAGGCCTCCTGGGGGTGAACAGTTCCCAGGATTTGGCCCATACAGAAAAAAAGCAGCATCACAACACCGCTGCTCTCCCTGAGGGGTGTCACATCAGGTCCCTTTTCCTGTCGTGTCCACGTCCTCACGGTGACATGGTTTTTCAAAAGCGATCGTATTAAGCTGAAGATCTGCGGCAGGCTGGTTGGATGATTTTGCAGAGTTGGGGTGGGGGTTAGCAGTAGTGTTGGGAATGGTACCGCTACCGCCCCCTTGTGGCTGTAACCTTGGGAGGACTCCCCACCCTAACCTTTCAGCCGTGACCATGTCCCTGAGTTCTTAAGAGGGAAAAGGTCTTACATGTACAGAGGCCAAATCTCCACTTTGCTAACTCCAGTTCCAGCACTTGAAATTCAGCGCTGACACCTCACGCTCAAACACAAGATGGCTGTTTGTGAGGGAAGCACCGTCTCCCTCCCTGCATTTTCACTCCTTTACAAACCGACACGGCACACTGCATTTGCAGGAACGAGCCGTCACGGTGCGGACACGGCCTGCCGGTGCCGCCGCATCGGGCGGGCGCGCAGACGAGCGGGGTGGGGTGCCCGGCACACCCCCGCGAGACGCCCGCCGGCATACAAGTCGATTTAATGATGCGCGGATGCCCCACGCACGCGGAGCCGAACCGCTGTCAGACTCGCTGATTAGAATCCCGGCTCACACGCACCTGAGCAGCCTCCCAGCTGATTGGCACCATCCAGCCGCTGTCACGAACCGCGCGGCGGGGGGAAGCCTCTTTTAGAACACCGGCCCGGGGCATAGCCCGGATTGGAGCCCTGCAGCGCACAACCCGCGCGCTTAACAGCCTATTATCTGCCGAGCGGCTCCAGCGCGCTCTTCCTCCTCCTCCCGTAACTTTGGAGTTCTCCCCCTGGCTCGCAGACGTGGGGTTCTTTTTTTTTGCATAATTGCTCCTTTTCTGGCCTGAAGAACAATAGCGGGACTCTTCCAATTCAATTTCCAGCGGGGGCACAAAACGGCGGGGGGCCGCCACGGCGAAACGCGTCCCTCCCCCGGTCCCGCGGTGCGTCGCCGTGCCCGTGCAGGTAGCCGCTCCGGAGTTTAGCGCACGGAGGCGTTCCTAAATTAATTCTATTCAGCGCCATGCGCAAAAACAGCGACGCGGCCGTCCTTGATTTATTAAATCATTTGCATGCGAAAAAGTCTTGGAAATTGAGGGTATCCACAGAGTTCCACACTGTTAAATATCTAGAGCAGAGCATTAAAATGCTGGCACAATGCTGCCAGAGACCTTTTCATTGACCATTCAAAACAAATCAGGCTTCAGCAGGCAGAAAAATAAATTCTAGCTTGTAAGTAAACACATGTAATTGAAGCAGTGGACTGTTGAAAATGCATCAAGCGCAGGCTCTTTTCTACCACGGGGATATTTATCTTCCAGCACAAATATGAGGCCAGGGCAGGAAAAGAACTGAAATCCTGGCCTTGCTATGTGTGTTTGTGTGTGTGTGTGTGTGTGTGTGTGTGTGTGTGTTTGTGTGTGTGCATGTATCGGTGTGTGCAGGTAAGCATGCGTGCATGCTGTGTGTATTGCATTGTTTGTGTGTCTGTGCATGTTTGTGTGTGTTTGTGTGTGACAACATGTGCATGCATATGCTTGTATGTTCACGCAACTGTATTTGTGTGTGCATGTGCATGTCAGTTTGCGCATCTGTCTCTCTGCGCACTTGCACACTTACGTTTAAGTGCGCACATGCACGTGTGTTTGTGTGTCCATGTATGTCTCTAAGTGTGTCTGTCACGTGTGTGCATGTACGTGCGTGTGTGCAATCTTCCCGTGCTTTCTCATTTCCAAGAGTGCAGCAGCGCTCGTTTGCACAGTACGGCATGAAGGGCAAGCCTGAGGACGCAGCACGTGACGCTCGATGTTTGATGCCCGGGTCTGAGTAATGATGGAGAAGCTGACGGCTGTCATGTCTCCCCCTCTCCCCTCCGCCCCCCCAGTCTCCCTTTCCCTAATACACGCGGTCCCTTCAGGCCTTCATGTTCTTGCATCTCACCATCATTCAAGGCATTAAAACACAGTGGCAGTTTTTGGGCTCATGCAGATGCACAGCGGTTTTTCACAACACAAGGCTCTTCCCAGGTTGCGGAGGCCCTGTCCAAAGTCGGAGATCAGCTGAGGTCGTGCAGGTGTGGGGGCACATGTCCTGCCTTGAAAATCAAATGCACTGTCATTGGGAAATCACTCCACAGAATACAATGCAGCTTGTGAGGTGACCACCAGCGGGTGGGTGGACACCGTAAGAGGACCTGCATGGAGGAGCTGCACCGCTGCATCGAGGGGCATATCCCGAAAACAAAGACAAAGCGGAGCGCAATGCCGCCCTCCTGATGGCGCACTGGAATTCTGTTCGCTCCTTCGACCAGCATGCATTGCGCCACCTGCCCTGCTCTCTGAACGTATGCTGAGCTGAGTGCTCTCCCATCCAAGCAAAGCCGCTTCACAAACTCTAAATATGTAAGAGATTAAAATTTAAACATGGTGGGTTCATGTGAAGGTCCCTCATCTTACAGATGTGTCTCTCCCCGAAAACACTAACAAAACGCAAGAGAAGAATTGCTACTAAATATTCATTAAATCACTCCAAGGCATGTCCAGAACAATGAACACACTGCATACTGTGAATAAATTATTGTCAGGTAAGTATACATTCAGCCATCACAACAGGTACTTACATTAAGATCACACATACACAAAACTTGACTTCTGTTGAAGATGCATCCATGCTTGAACACACTTGAAATTGCTGTGCATACTTTTTTTTCTAAAAATAGCATCAATCCTTTATCAAGCCTTTATAATAACATCACAGGTTGCCATAGTAGAGGACATAAGAGTACAGCTTAATGGCTAATTCAAAATGGCAGCACTGCAGAACTCCACCTGCTGTTAAAACACCACAATAAAGCAACAATGATCTTTTTGCGAATGCTTTATCCAGAAAACAAGTCACTATTTATAACCTGAGAATGAATACAGGCAAAAGCCTGATTCACCAAAGATAGGCTCCAACAGTTGACTCTAAAGCATATGAAAGCAAAAACACAGTACTCTTGATAATGGTGTTTTGAAGATTTGGTGTAGGTACCTGTGCCCCTAATTCAGTTCGACACCCGGTCCACACACATTTCAGAAAGATACATCACGCAGGCCTTGTGAGCAAGACGGCATCCGATTTGATTTTTGGTTACAGTAGAATATCTATAAAACCTAAAATATCTGTACTCTAAAATAATTGTAAAGCATTGTTATTCAAATGAGTTGTGTCTGACTGATTCAGATCTGTTAACTGGTGAGTGTGATGAGAAATGGGCGGCAGTATGGAGTGTGGTGAATTACCTCTCACACAGTGAACTGTCAAGCCTTTTTGCAATTCAAATGGGATGTTCTTCTCACTGTCAGCTGATATAATTATCTATCAAGCTTGTAACTCGTTATTGTCAAACCTGTTGTTTTCTACAATTCGTTCGGTTGCCCCGGTTCTTTGTCAGTCTGCATTACAGAAGAGGCTCACGAGTTTTAATGAGGTGACACCACCTTTGCAACCTGTGCGCGCTTCAGGTGTAAATTTTAATTACGACAAACAAGACTGGCACAAGGTTAAGAGCAAGCCCCCGCTCTCTTTCTTACCGTCCGCAGCGCTCGGCCCGACCCAGTCTCTTTGCTGCCGTGAAATTATCTAATGTGGAGTGCACAACGCTAATGCCACCTCTGAACCTTGTGTACGTGGACCTGCTCGTTAACTGCACAGGACAATGAGAGGCATGCTGAGGAAAATTAGGGTGCTTTTCAAGTCCCCCTGCCTCTACCTCATGAGCCTCCACTCCTTCCTGACAAAACTTTTTACTCCCACAGAAAAACACCCCGCATTTCGCTGAAAGTTATCGCCAAGACCACGAAAAGAGTAACTCATACGGACTGTCCTAGTTCTCCTGACGAACAATCAATAAAGTCAATTTCAGCACTTCCACTATCCTCCAAGCTCTGATAAAAGCACACAGCTTTGTCGGAGAGTCTGAAAATCGACAGACCCCAAGCGGAAAGTGATAGAAAAGTGTAGAGTAAACAGAAAAACTACAGGCACTAAAAATTAAAGTATGACACAAAGTCAATGTTATCAGGTGAAATGTTTTCATTTGCTGGTTTTTTTTTTTGCCTGGATACAGTTCAAAAAAACAATTGAAAGGCTGGTGTACAGGGTATGTAGTGAGGTTTTCAATAAAGAAGGGAACTGACGTTCATAAAAAAGGTTTTTTTGTTTTCTTTCTTTTTATCCTTTTTTTTATTTGTCGATTTGTACTATATTTAGCTCACCTCTCCACAATACCCTCTGCACAGAGGAGCACTAAAGCAATATAAGTGCAAAACTCTGATACACTCAAGTATTAAATGTTGATATTTTTCACACTACAAGTCCCAGAGTGCACCACAGAGGAGCAAACATTGACTGGAGGATTGGTACATTTTCACCAATGTCGTCCAAGAAACTTACAGGCACCATAAGCTGCTGTTAGCAGGACAAGGGGACCCCTTCTCAGTGAGCCAACCACACCCTGGTAAAATGAAGGTAACTGGGTCCGATCGCTGTGGACTTCCGGGATTCACCTCGCACCTGAGCTGTAGAGCCCAGCATGCACTCTGAGCAAGAGTCACCAGGGAGCCCTTGAACAGTTTTATCTAGTATTGCTCAGTCCAGCTACTGTCATCACACTGCTGACATGTGCTTCACAGAGACAGAAACTAAGCGTTCTTTTTCATAGTTCAAAAATGTGCATGTCTTCAATAAACAAGGGACCATATCACATGTGTAAGGGCAAATCTGACACAAGGCACTGAACTTCCAGTCTGCAAAATAAGCAGGAATTTTGTAAAACACCAAAAACAGCACTACTTCTGGTAGTTGTCAGTGCTACAGTTTAGAGATCTCAGGTTATGATTTATTAATTTCCGGCTGAATTTACTCCTCTGTAAGTTAGCACCTCATGTTCAATTAGCCTTTGCAGGCCAGATACAGTAACATCACATCACAACCTGCCTTATCTTTGGTTAACAAAATTAAGAAAGCTTACAATGTAATTTCATGCTGTTTTGTTCAATTTGTCTTGCACTTCAGAAGTTGCTCTGGATAAGAGTGTCTGCTAAATGACAAAATGTAAACATAAGTGTAAAATAATTTTAACACTTACTAAATAAAAAATGGAAAAAAAAATACAGTGTACAGTTTCGCTTGGAGTGGTAACCCCCTACGGAGATGCAGGAAACAAAAATTCAGTTCAGGGAAAAATGTGCTGAAAATGACTGAGAAAGCCCACAGTGATAGAGCTGTCTTCACCCCTCTGGGGACAGGAGTAGGTAGGTAGGCTTGAGCTTCATCCTCTCTCACCGCTCTCAGAAAGTTGCTCGAATTACATCAGTGTAGTAGCGCCAGTCCTCTGATGAGCGCCCGCTCCACTCTATGCTGTTTGACCTGCAGTGTGAGAACCTATGGGAGGATGGCATTCATCTCGTCTCATTCCTCTCATGTTCCTGTGCAAGTGCAGCAGCTGTCTCGGTGAGACAGGCCTAGTACCGGCAACTCCAATACAGGGTCACATAAAGGTGAAAAAAAAACTTAAAAAAATAAATATATGAACAAACAACAGATTTGTGAGGCTTGAGGTAACTCCCTCAGGGGGCATCACCACGCTTGCGATGGCCCTGAAAGCAAAGGAGCGATCCGAGGCGAGAAGCAAAGGTAAGCTGCAATCAGACAGGGGCCCGTCAGCAAAGTGGCGGTTAGCTGGCTGCGGCGGGAACAGCGTGTAATTTCCTCCGGCTCTTGCTCGGCGAGGGGTAATGGGGTACCCCGCCCCCCACACCGCGGTCCCCCTGTCACCACGGCCTGCTCGAGCGCTGGCACAGGGGTCGTCTCGTCCCCAGACTCCGGCCTCCTGTCATTCCCGTCTAAAAAGCCTGTCGTCTCTTATTTGCCGTGGCTTCAGATCAGCGCAGCGGGGTGCCGGGAGGGTTCATTACACAGCCATGAATTATTTATTGGCGAGGTGGTCACCCCTGTGCAAAAAGGCTTACATATGGCGGCTGGCATATTATATATCATTCATTTACACCGCCGCCACGGGGTATTTCGCTTTAAATATTTCACCAGGGGTGTGATGCCAAAGCCCCAGCTTGGGATTTGAACCCGCAGCCTGCTGGGTTCACGCCTAGTTCTCTAATCACTGATGCAATGCACAAAGTCTAACAGCGGAAGGCTGGTTGCAGCCTGCTCTCAAGATGGGGATCAGTGTTGTGTAGGCCTTGTGTAAGAATCAGAGCCCACATCTGCATGCTCCGGCCCACAGATCATTAAGCTTGCCTTTATCGGGATCTGGGTGCCACTAGCCTCAGCCTGCAGCTTGAGTGCCACTCTCTGTGGCACGGGTTCAAAAACGCGCACAGATTTACCGAGCCGCGACAGAGGGTAAGCTAGGTAATCAGAGGGAGAGGGAAAGCACTTTTGTGAATGCGTTCTTTGCGGCGCTTATCTCCTCCCACGGCTGCGAGCTCACTCCGATCCTGTCTCGCTCCTGACCTCGAACCCGCTTCCTCAATTCCCCCACGAACCAGGACAATAGCGTGGAATGACGGCACCGACTATTAAAGCACGTTGGCTGGGGTCCCCCCCCCCCCTTAAAATCCATTTCCTCTCTCTTATAAAAGACAAGGCGCATTTATAGACAAGGTGTGATCTACAAGGTGGAGTGACAATCGGAGAAGTCCCAACACCGAGTGCCACAGATTAGTCCTGCTGACTCAATTTATTCCCTATTTCCACCTGTGAGAGCGTCGCCTGTGAGACGCACCAGCACTTAAAAATGGAAGCGCGGCATAATTGTCCTCATTGGCTTGATTTATTAACCATAAATCTTCGGCCGTCAAAGAATCTCTTTGATAAACGGGTAAAGAATCTCCTATTTAATTTTTAATTACCTGGTCTTTGCAGTGATTCATATATTGATGTAAATTTACTGAGTCATTAACTCCTCGGTCACATGATATTTAATGAGACATACGCACTGCGATGCAATCAGATTTGAAATAAGAGTCTGGCGGAATGAAATGTATTCAGTTGTTCTTAGATTGCGCCTGCATGAAATTACCCTTTCGGTTTAATTGTAATTGTGTGCACACAGCATTAGCATTATAACAACCAGAGCTGAGAGCGTGATTTAAGGCATTATGGCCGCAGTCAATAATTGGGAACGCAAAAAAAAGCCGCTCTCTGAAAGTCATTTAGCTGATGTTCAACTCCAATGCATCACTTTAAGGATTGTCATTTCTGTGTCATATGGACAATGGAATAATTTAACATAATACATGTTCAGTAACACTTTATATTAACGTCCCATTAATAAAACATTATTAGCATTTAATTTTCATTTTTGAGAGGCAAGTGTACTGTGGGACATGCACAGTAATAAATGTTTTAATTATGTACACATTAATGGTAAAATATTTATATGAAGCGTTTCCCAATGTTCTGACTTCTTATGCCATCGGTTAGTTATGATTAATGGAATAAGCTCTCCCCAATTTTGGCTAGTTACGGCGGTAATGGTGAATCCTGTCTGTGAGGGAATGGGGTTGCCACAACCCGGGCCGCGAGGCCTGGCCTCAAAATCAGGCAATATGACGAGAGCGACAGAACGGGTTCGGAGCAGAGGAGATGCCCCCCTGTGCGAGAGGTCATCCCCCCGGAATTTGCCGTCCGGGACGCTGACAGCTCGTGATGGGGGGGGGGGGATCCCATCACGAGGCACGGCTGACGACGACGCCGCCGTCTTCAACAGGGGCAATTTTTCACGCCAACCGTCAAGTCTTCTCTTCCCCATTTCTCTCCCTACCTTTCAGCCCGGTGAAAGGGGGGATTCTTCATCCGCCGCCACCCCTTCAGCCAAACCCCCGCCCCCCCTGCTCCGCCATTCGTCCAAATCCAGACGTGTTCGTACCCCGGGCACTGAAATGGCGTCCGGCAATTTGGCGAGTCAATTAAATATTTACGGCGCTTCATTCAGGAAGCTTTTGAAGTGCTGCACTGCGGGTCGTGAAACACGTCGTTGCTTTTTGTGCACAGGTTTAGAGGGGAAAAGGAGAATTAAAGACCTCAGACGTTCATAAACCTACAGCAGTAGCGGGGCCGCTAAATTAAAGATGCAGTGCAGTGGGAGAGAGAGAGGGAGAGAGAGGGAGCCCATTATGCATTTGCCAAACTGTAACACGATGAAAGAGATGGGCTTCAATGGGCAGCACATAATTAAATGTGTATACATTACACGCATAAGGGTATCGGTACTGGCGCAAAAATACAACAAAACTCCTGTGCTTCTCCTCACCGGGAAAAAATGTTAATGTTTCTTCCCTGCTCCGTCACCCAGCAGCGGGGTGTCACATACAGGCGGGATCCCTCACACTGCACAGAGGGTCCCCAAAGGATTTATCCCCAAAAGGTCAGCCGGCCCCTGACATGTTAAATTTGTGCCCTGATTACAGATGATCTGGTGTTGTCCCTTTCGCTTTCCTGGCAAGCGAAGCGTTAGCCAAAAATGTTGCATGGAAATCCTGGAAGGGCGGACTTGCCCTGCAGTGACACGTTTTTAGTCCCCCAATACGGGGAACCGGCTTAGAGCCGTCCTCAGCACACACGCCCCAAGCAGCGCAAATGCATATGTGACAAACCCCGAGAGATCGGGGGGAAATAAATCAGTATCTCCTGAAAGCCTTGAGGTGAAGAGGCTGTTGTGATGACTACACAGAGCCAAGATACTCACACACTCTGGGATTTCCCAGCACAGAGTGCTGATTCAAAGATGGTATACACACAAAGAAACTCACACACGTGCTGCTGCGCCACACTCGTCTGATTTATTTAACAGTATCTAAGGTCTGCTTAATGCTGCCAGCCAGCACAGCTCTTCATTGTGCCACTGTGTATCTTTCAGTGCAGTTCAAGCAGTGCTCCCCAGGGCTCATGTAGGTGCGTGCCAGATATCGCTCCCATGCTGCGATGGGGGGCCCCAACTGTATTAAGTGCATTAACCTTCCTTGGCAGGTGGCCTCATACAAGGCAACTCACAGAGCTTACAGGTTCCCTGTTATCTGCTTATGCAGAGGCAGTGTATCCTCCTTCAGGGTCCAATGGCAGAGATTCACTGTGGAGTCCAACCCACACACTTCTGATTTCTGTTCCTAACCAATCCAACGCAAACAAGGTGATGTGCAGCTAACTGTCACGTAGCGGCTTATTTACAGCTCAAAGTGAATTCTATATGGAGTGAGTACAGAATGCTTGGTCTGCCAGAGGTGACAGAGCCAGCTTATTGCAGCAAGCATATCATATTTGTATGTTTTTCCCACCTAAATCGTTATGCAGGCAGACTCCGCCGGGCTGTCTTCCACTACCCTCATTTAATCTCCTGCTCAACGTCTGCAGTTGATTGGCGGTTAAAGCGGAGCCCGTCCCGGGACACGCGAGAGGACATCAAACGGGCCGCCGCAGCACGGGAGGTCTAATTTGGTCCCCTGGGGCCCGCTTGCCCTGCACGGAGCGTCCCTTCCCTCCCTGACCTCCGGCAGGCCTCTCCGGCTGTCCCAGCATTCCCTGTGACCTGCTGCCACCATGAGGCCTGGCCCGGCTGCTCGCTACAGCCATGAACGCTGGGAGTCCAACACAGCAAAAACAATAACGTCCAGCCCTGCCCTTAAGGAGCATCTGAGGAATTTCTCTGAAAAATGATCACCGGTTCTAGCTGTTATTATCATTGCACAGACGGTTTTTAAAGTTTCCTGGAGCAATTATTAGAGAGCCGAAACCCAGGGAAAGTGTTTGTTTAGGTGTCCTGAGCGCTTACCTTCAGCAGCAGAAGGCATTTAAAATGTTACTTACTAAGTTCTTTTTTCAGAGAAGAACTCAGAGTGATTTTAAGAAGAATAAATCAATGTCCCTGTGTTTTCCACTTCACAGAATTGTAATAGAAACAGACAGCTGCTGCTGTATAAATGATTTGAATGTAAGGAAGCCCATCCTGGATCCTAAACCATACCCCGTTGCCTGCGAGAATCACAGTAATAAAAACCATTTCCAAAAGACCTCAACAGAGCTAAGCATTCTTCCCATCCCAGAACACTGGGCGTGGCCACGAGCTGGGTCTTTGAAAGTACAGTGCGTCTGAGGGTGAAACTGTTCAGTTAGGCTGAGTTAATACCCCCTTCTCACTTTACACACAAGTAGACGTGCATATTCTGTGTCCAAACAATTAATATCGCTGGTCTTGGTTCTCTCTGACTTTACGGGCTCAAATAGGTTCATTTTACCCCAGCTGGCTTCATGAGGGAAACCACTGGGTGCAGATGTGATGTGAAATTTTGTAATTGTAATAAAACTCTGCTCGGGGGGGGAGGAGGGGTGACAGGCCTCGCTAATAAGATGCGCGAGTCTGGGCCAGGAGGGGGTTGCAGGCGAGAATGAGCAGAGTCCTGTAGAAAAAAACAAACCCCCTGGCAAGACAAGACAGGGCTGCTCTGAGCAAACAGCGGAGCAGAGCCGAGCCGCTGTGGCCGAAGGGACCGCTCGAGCCCCTGCCGCCGCGCCTGTGGCTGTGGCATGTGTGACTTCACATAAACAACCACCCGCCATTCGCTGCCTACATCCACGGCCCCTCCCCCTCGCTGAGGCAGGATGGTAACCCGTAGCAATGGGAGGCTTCATGAAGCACCCAGTGGAGTTATCATGCGCCATCGATGATTTGATCCAATCATAAGGTCTCATAGGGAGAACAAAGGCATTTGATTGGCTAAGAGGAGTGAATGATTGAAACTGCATGGTAACGCCACCTACTCTGAGTTTTATGAGGTCTCTCTGCCGTGTCATTAGTTACACATACCTCCTGATGGCACTTTGACTCAGAGAGGGAAATTGGTTACTCTTGGAAAGGATCTCAGCAGCAGATAAAGTCAAGCAGGAAATGCTCTGAAGAAAGAAGATGAATTTCAGTAAAATCAGCAGGAACTGGACTAGTCACCAGAAAGATACATGTTCAAATCCCAGGCGGTGTACTTCTGTTTCAGCCTTAAGCAAACTACTTAGAGAAGTAGAAGTACAACTGAATACAACAGCAACGGTAATGGCAATGATAATTGTATTTCGGCAGCTTAAAATATTAAATCATGATGTGTCTGTGCCTCTGGGCACGGTTTAGGTTGTTGATTCACACCTCTACCACTGCCCCTAAAATAGCTTTTTGAAAATAAGGAGAGATTCATGGCCAGTCGTGCAGAGAGAGATTAATAGAACAGCCACGCTGAGTCAATGACCCCTTACGGTTCCCCTCATCGCGGCGCTCGGGACAGAATAGCGCGGCAGCATGTCCGACACCAAACAACAGACATTAACTCCATGTTAAACACAGATACCGCGCCGCGGCCACCTCGATCGCGATGATTTGGCGATAATTACCGCCCGAGACGACAATGACAAACTAGAACAGTCACCCGGAAAACGGAACAGAACGTTACACAAGAGACCCCTATGACAAATGTACAGGACGCTGCACGAAAATATGGAGCCATTTTAATGGACGCACACAGTGGTTCACCCCCCCGCCCCCCACACACACACTGATAAAGAGATATGTCAGCGTGGGCGCGAGATAAAGAATGTCATTCTGAGAGATTTGGCTACAGATACAGCCGAAAAAAAGAGCCTGACGGGCTGGAGGAGGGTAATTTTTTAAAGTACAGATGTCCTCCTTCCTTCTGTGACCTCCATTTCAGTCACCTGAGCCACACGTACCATCACACTGGTGTCAATACTGCAAATGCATTTCCACCGCCTTCCTTATCAAGGTTAAACGGAATGAATCAATCATCCCTGTAAGGGGGGGGGGGGGGGGGGGGGGAAACAGCCAGTCAGAAACTACGGGCTATAAATAATATGGCAGCAGAAACCAAACACTGAGAATTCTAAAATGCGACTCGCTGCAAAAATTGGGGGGGAAACGCGGCAAAGAGAGAGCATTCCGGAAAGCGCGGGCTAAAGTGAAACGGGAGGGAGAAGCCATCGATCTCCTTTCGATTCACGCTGCGTTCGGCTTCTGCCACCTCGTCCTTGCCTGCCGAATTTCCACATATTGATGCATGGATGCCTAGCTGTTTTTTCTTAGTCATTCCTGAGCACGGGGGTCACTTCTTCAGTCGAAGACCTTCTTCCCCTCCCCAGCCTAGTTACACTACCTCAGGAAGGAGCACACATCAATAGGCGAATGACCCACTTTCTGGACAGCGGTTGATCCATGACACTCAGGTTATGGGGCTGGTGGAGAGCTGCGGCCGTGACGCTCCAGGAACTCAACCCCCGCGTTCCGTCTTTGATGTGTGCACGCGCGTGCATTCCAAGCATATACATTCTGCAGGGGCTGCGTGACTCGGAAAGCTTCCCTCGCTGACATCACCGCGTAGAGATCCCACGCATGCGAGGCGGGAGGGGCTCCTATTTTGGGGGTGGCTGTTCCGGGGGGGGGGGGGGGGGGTGTTTATACTTGGGTCGGGTGTCGTGCGAACATAAAACAACCAGTAATGACTAGACATGCCGCGGCCTTTAAGAGGGCAGGTCTTCTAGACGCGAGCGCGCTGGTGCGTACGGATCGATTCTGGATGGTGGAGTTCGACGCAAGGGGGTGCCCCACCTTTTAAGCCGAATCTATTCAGTCTGCACAGGCACTGGCAGTGCAGAGAGCAAATGAACATCGGGCCCGGCCAGCACGCCGTTTTTTTTAAGTGCTTTTAAGAGCAAGCCGCTGTGCAGCATTGAGAGGAGACTCATTATATCGCAGCACTTCAAGCTACGCCTGGTTCGGCCACTGGGGAATACACAGCCCTGGGTTGTTTTCAAATTAACTTCGCGGCACAGCTGTTTTAGGGCTGATGCTGCAACACAGTCCCCTGGCAGAGTCTGAGCAAATGAAACAACCACCTACCTAAAAAAAAAAAAAAGCGCAGGGTATCTCAGCCCGGGCGGGGGGGGGGAGCATGGATCCGTGCCCTGGGGCACAAAGGGTTAAGCTTTCAATCATGTTAAAAGTAAGGTTTAGGATCAATCGGCTCCATGGCCGACCTCCTAAAGGACAGGAATCAAGCGCGTGCCCTCAGAGCAAAAAGCCAGGAATTGTGAAGGCTGCGTTAAGAAGAATGGGGACCGGGAAGTAGAAAATGTCTTTTCGAACCCACACAGCAGAACTGACAGCATTCTGTTTCGGTTGTGCTACTTAGGAGTGTCACCTTCATCAATGTACCCCACCTCTGTTCTTTTAATTAAGGGAAAATGTCTCATGTCATGACGCTTATGAGGTTATAACATCCATTAACTCTCAACAGATGCCACAGCCCAATCAGGAAGTCGCTGAGAGCAGAACCGTTCTTCCAGCGAGGGAATTCACAACCCCCCGCCCCCCTCCTCCGCTCCTTTTTTTTTTTTGCTTCAGAGAATAAATTGGAAATAGATTTAAAGCTTGAAGCCACGGTGCATAAAATGCCTAAAAATGAGGTACAAGCTATTCACCATGAAAAAGTCAGCAGTTACATTCATTTTTGATATCGGTGTTTACTTGTTTTATACTTTCGCTTGAGTCAAATGATTTTTCATCTCTGCTGCTCCAGCAGTGAGAGAGAGAGAGAGAGTTGAGCTGGGGATGTGAGATCTTGTGTATGCGTGACAGTATTTATTTTCTCAGCACAAACCTCTTATGCGGGGTGACTTACAGCGTACCACATGGCCTGCTTTTGGACGCTGTTCTACAGCCGGGTGCTTTCTGAAACAATACTGGCCAGGTGTATTTCTCAGACGGCAGTGCCTCACCTGTGACTCAAACCTGCAACTCTTCAAGTGGACCACGTCCGAACACCTGCGCCTCCCTGCAGCCCATGACTGTAAGCCCCCCAGTGATAGTGGCCAGAGCGGCTGGTAAGCCCCACCCCGCCCCCCCCGTCCCCCCCCGGGGTCTTTTTTCCCCGTACAGGCTGGGGACAGCTGGGCTGCCGTCCCGTAATTAATCCCCGTCACCCAGGCCTGGCCCGGACATCTGTAGGAGCGGCAGACGCACCGGCGTAGCCTCGCTCCGGCGCATGCGAACACGCATCTGTGAGATTCATTACCCTTCTGTGAAAGACACACAAACCCCAATGAGCACACAGGCCCATTTAAGCGCACATTAACTCCAAAGCACTGGTCTCCTCTTCTCTCCATGCAGTCTATGACATCACAAATGGAATGATTCGGAACATTGTTCCGCAATGCTAAAGTGTTATTTTCAGAAGCTGGGGTTTACCCAGAGACCAGTCCGGTCTTAAATCGTCGGCTGTAACTGTCATTCTGAGTACTCCTCATTTGCATACCACTATTTTTCTCTGTCATTTTCCTCATAAACAGGCCTGACCCGCCGCTAAAGCTACTCTCCGTGGACAAAACACCCCACCGGTACACCAACTTTGGAGAAGACACACTACATTGCAGGTGTCATCTCCTCAGAGTCGTTCGGCAGGCAACATAATTACATGCGTGGCGTGGCACTTCATGGTAATTTCATGGCAAATGGCGGAAATCTAAATAAAGTGTTTGGATGTGATCACTCAGAACGGTATTCCAGCCAACAGCGCCGATTCTCAACCTTCCACTTCACCCAGGTTATGACCCAGACTTTCACGCGGTCTACTGGCAAATTATGGCAACAGCACTCCATCGATGCGTGCGTTCAAAATTGCTGGATAGGCAGTCAGCATAGGTAGCATGGAGAGCCCTTCAGTTTAACTTATGTTATCTTCCACCATCTTCGGTGTAATAAAGCAGGAGGCGCTCTCTGCATCTCACTGGGTGACACCTCTTCATTTCTGTGTATGGAACAAACAACATCACACCCTAGTTTCCTACAGCAAAAGACCAGAGCTCTCTCCTGCAGGTCTAGGACGGAGATTAAACACCTGATTGCCCTTTGTTTTTCCTTTGATCGACTGTCACTGTACATTTGATGGCTTTAGAATCACTGTGAAAGGAGGACACGTGTCCAAAACAGAGGGGCATTTAAGGACAAAGGGTACGTGACAAAAAATAAAACTGCAATAGCGACGAACATCTTCAACGTGTGTCTGCACGATACCATGTTTTTCTTCATTTGTGACTCATATTTCGTGACATGATGAGGGCAGAGCTTCTCCTTTCTTCATCGCACACATTAAAAAAAAACAAGCAGCCGGCAAATGAAGAACAAAAAGCAGACAGCAGAATAAGTCTCCTTCTATTCCAGAATTACTGCTATTTTTACTGGGTCACGCGTAACATCATCAGACTGCGAAAGTAGAACGCATTTGCAAGAGGAGTTGAAAAGTTTTTAGAGGCTGCGTTCCTTTTTTTTTCTGAACATTCCAACATCAAGCCCTCTTACGTAAGGACGAACTTGTAAATATCAGAGCTCGCTTCAGAGATAAATCCCATTGTTTTAGATTTGCCACACACAGATTAGAAAAAAAGAGGCATGAACCGCGCACAAAACGAGGACAAACTCAGCGGCATATTTCTTGTTTCCCAGAAATAATAGCGATGCGCCTTCACAGCCGTGCACACACCATGCAAATCAATGTATAATCATACAGGTCGGGTTCCTGTAAGCGAGGGACGCCGTGCCCTCCAAAGCCTTTTAGGCAGAGATGCCCCCAAAGTATAAAATGTCTCCCGCCTTCCAGTTCTTTTATCCATTATTAATCAAGAGCTTAAGATTTCTTGGCAGTTCTCGCCAGATGACCTCAGTTTGTTTTTCCTTTTCCACTGAATTACACAAATGCAGGCCTGGAATTGTAGAAGGACTTTAAATATTTGATGATCTCCTGAAGTCGATGATGAGCTCCAAGATGGTAACAGGTGCCTCATGCAGATTGTGGGCGGGGTGAGAACACACCCCGGCATATTGTATGATCCAGATTTCAGTGCTTCATTCTTAATGGCAAGAATATGCAATCTTCCTTTCTTTTACATTGTCTTAATAACCGAGTAATAACTCAGCCACTGCCTAGTAACCATCGATTGGTGTGTAATAGAATTGTAATTACATAATTTAATTCATTAACATGGTAGTTTACATCAAACCAACACAGGGAATTAGCTCTGAGTTCAGTGAACTTCACATCTCTACTGTACTTAACACCTAATGTCAGCATAACTGCCCTTTGTCTTTGTAAAATGATTCACACTCTGTGGGAAAGTGCAACTTAAAATTGCAGTTTCTACATTTTTACCAATTTATTATGCCTTTATCCTGTGCTGTGAAGATAAAACTACTTGGCAGTTGCCAGTAATTATAAAAATGAGGACCAACATAAAGTGCTAAATTTACACGCTGAATTACAGCATAACAACAAATTGTTACAAGCTAACTACTATGTTATTACTTAATTAATAACACACTGTAAAAGGATGTACACATCTTTTATCAGCATTGTTATACTGAGTATATACTGTATTTGAACATTCTGTTATTAGCTAAGGTCACACTGCAGCAAAAAGAGTAGGACATTTTCGTTCCTTCTCCAACTCATTGCAAAACAAGGGAGCTCATCAAGAGCAAACAGTATCCCCTCAGCTCCTCACTCATAAACACTCTGGTACCCCAGAACACTCTGTGAACCCAATTATTTTTTGCTTCTCTCAACACGCATAGTTCAGGTGACAGCTTAAATGTATAAATAAAAGACAAACACATACATAAAATATAACCATACCCTTAATTATGGCCAAAACAGTAATATTTTGTTCACACATTAATATGAAAATGTTGGTGAGTTAGTGGTTATCTTCCATTAAGCTATTATATTCTGAAACCTTGAAACAGTGTCAGATCTTCCATGAGATGCACGCCTGCTATTACTTCAAAACTCCAAATGTGCAGCCGTGACATTAAAACGCATCTGTGTCTCCACACTACTGTAAAAAAAGGCCAGAGAAACTTGGGAGTTTATTTGCCTGGTAACACTGCAGAGTCTATCCTCACTGTGCCGTGTTTAAGTAAGTTAGAGGAGTCAGTACTTCTGTTGAAAGGGAAAATCCATCAGAATCCCCCGGGACTAACAAGGCAGAGCAGATGTATCCCAGAAAAAAAAATGTCACGGTTGCACTTTGCATGTTATTGTTCAGCATATATATTTTTTTTTATCCTTTGCTCTTCCGCTTGGTGTTTCTCTCCATTTGTCTGCAGCTCGGGTTTGCTGTTATGGGAAATTGTGTGTGGCCCATTACCGGGCAACACAGCGTGCAAATTCTGCTGAAAACCGCCTGGACATTTTGTCAAGCCTTAACAGCCACCTTACTGAAATGAAAAAAATGCAATACAATATATGCTTCAGTTGGTCTTGGAACATACTTGTATGTCAGTCAATAAAGTCTGATTCAGAAGTAACCATAATAGAGTTTCAAAACTTATGGAGCCAGCATTATGATACAGAGGTCGTGACATGCCAATATGACATGCACAGATGTATAATCATTCCATAAACAAGCTGCTCGCAGCCAGAGATCTCATGCCCCTCTGAACACTTGTGCAGAAATCCCAGCGCTTTCCTGGAACTGAGGAGATTTGAAAGATCTGGGAGGGGGCTTTTCCTGGCTGAGGGGTTAAACGAATTATTTGGAGGTCAGGTACAAGAACTCACCCAACTCACCCCAGACAAGCTGCACAAACCCAGCTGGGGGTTCTGTCGGTTCCACTCTCTCTCTCTCTCTTCTGCAGAGGTTTCTGAATTACGCCTGAAAGCAACACTCTCCTACCCCCTCCAGAACACAAATCAGGATCCCGCTGCAATGGTACAGTCCATATTATGTATTTACACTTATTTTACATTACATTACATTATTGTCATGTAATAGATGCTCTTATCCAGAGCGACAGTGGTTACATTGTTTTTACAATGTTGTCTATTTATACAGCTGGATATTTACTGAGGTAATTGTGGGTTAAGTACCTTGCCCAAGGGTACAGCGGCAGTGCCCCAGAGCGGAACCGAACCAGCCACCTTTCGGTTACAAGTCTGGCTCCTTAAACACTAAGCTACGCTGCCACCCTCTTTACTCTAGATCCAAAGCCACTTCCACCCCCACCCAACACCCTTCAAACCAGGGGTTAGCCCAAGCCGTTGAGCACAAGTGAGCATTTACATTACATTTTACATACTTTGCGATGTGCATGAATCCAGTGCCATATCTGAACACTCCACGTTAGCGTAATTTGAGGTGCTACAAATGAAATAATGTGCTTGGTAAGAGCCACGGCTGTCAGTACTTCAGCCCCCTAACTGTTGTTTTTGTGTTTTCCAGTGTTGTCCATATGCTTTTGTTCACAGTTCCCATGTGTTCCAGCCCCGCCCCTCTCTCCGCTCTGTCCCCGCCCACCTGATTTCCTGATCACCTCCACCTGCCTGCCTGTCCACCTGCATCCCATCTCCTTGTCAGCCCAGCCCTATATATACCCTGCTTGTCTCTGTCTTGTTGCCAGTTCGTCTCAGAGTTTTCCTCTGTTGCGTACCCACCTGTTTATTTGTGTTGCTGATCCCTGTGCTGACTCCTGCCTGACTGCCTACCTTGTCCCTGCCTGCCATCCTGCCTGGGTTGCCTGATCTGCCTGCCCACCTGCCTGCCTGCCTGGTTTTGACCCAGCCTGTTCCTGTTTTGATCTCTGCTTCTTGTTTGCTCTTGGACTGCCTTTTGACCCTGCCTGTTCTGCCACCACAAACTTGCCCTGCGATTCTTAATAAACCTCTTGGAACCTGACTGCTTCTGGTCTGCGTTTGAGTCCGTGCCTGTGCCTTGACAGACGGCATTCTATACATATGGATAAAAATCTGGAGCCCAGAACTGCATGCTGGGGAAGAGGGCGGGGGTTCTTATTTGATAACTGAGCTTAGGCTTTGCCTCCAGGATTACACAATTTTACATCTGATTTGATCTGCGGAGCCCAAGCTTCAAAGCGACGCAATCAGTTGCCCCTGTCAATCTTCTCAAAATGGATTACCCTTATCCAGGGCGGGCTTGGTAATTACATTATTTTCCTAATGACTTTATGCTGTATTTCAGATGTGGAGCGATTAATATTTGATGTCCAACGCGTCTTCAACATTGGGTGCCCTAACAGGGGACTACAGGGTGTGTATAGCTTAGGATAGCAGGGCCATAGGGCCATAACTCTCCAAGGTTAAAATTAATAATTGCCAGCACTTGCCTAAAACTGAATATAAACTTCAGCAATGTAACTGTATACATACCTTAAGAGATAAAAAAAATTACGTAAAAACATTAGCATTTGTTGATACAGTTATACTGCTTGATGTTTGGAATAAGTGGGTTACTAATTAAAAGCAAGAGGAAAACGTGGACCTACAGTATTGTTATAAATATGAAGTATGTGAAGTATGACAGAGGAAACTTCCATTAGCATAAAGTGATTGTAGCAATGAGAAATTATTTCCCACTTCAGAAGGCAGAACAAATGGGTCATGTACAGAGTAGCTCCGGTTGGGGGAGGGGTGGTTATAAGGTTATTTTCTCAGTTGCTTTGAACATAAATTTAGCTAACCAATACAATATATCGTAAAGAGTGCGTCTGAAACAAGTCTGCACAAACGTGAACTTGTTCTTTTCAGTATCTATAGGTTTTCAGTAGTGTAAACTCATAAGAGCTCTCCTTAGACATACAAAGCACTGTTAGGTTGCCTTCATAGTGACTACATTATCATGAAGGAAATTAAGGTGAACAGTTTTTGTCTTTTGATGCATCTTTATCTCCTACGATCAAGCAGACACTGTCTGACTGGGACACTGTGAACCCTCTACTGATCCCCTTGCAGTGTTTGTGTCTGCTGACACAGACACCACAGAGTAAGTATGAAAGGCACAAGATCCTATACGCATACATATAGGACATAGCACAGGCATCTCCTTATAGCTGTACATTGCATAAACACATTCTCAGGTTTACTGCAGTGTGAAGCTGGTCCAGGCTGATCCTACAGACTATTCTTACTCCTTTTATATGCATATTTTGATTAAGTGCATAATGGCAGAGCAGTCCTTAGCATATGCAGCTTTGCATGTTCCTGTTGTGCACATACTCTGCTTAAGTGCATAATGGCGCAGTAGTCCCCAGAATACACAGTTACCATGAGTTGATTGAAATACTGTGCCTCCTCAGGTAGAGGCTTGGATTGACAGTGCGCTGGAGCTACACTTTCTGGGTGAAAGCATTTGTTTGGGAGAAGCCATTCAAATGAACCTCCCTCCAAGATAGTAACACACGTCGCAGTGCAATTTCCATTCCAGCAAACTGCTGAGATGAAATAAAGCCCTGACCTATCTAGGAAAGGATGATTTATAGACTCTGTGGGGTACATCTGCCGCCTATATACACATACAGGGAATGGAATATATTTCTGATACAGCATTTTTTGTTTGTTTGTTTGTTGTGTTTATTTGGGGTTTTTTTTAACGTGTCATGGAAATGCAACTACCTTTCTGTTCCCCAGCTTCCTCCAGCATTTCACGCTTTTTCAGAAAACCATAATTCAAGCAGAGACGGGTCCTCAAGGAAGCAATTAAGTCAGTTTCAATACACGGAGAACACCCGTAAGCAGATGAATTATTGAACTGGGTAAATAATTAAGCGCCTACGTTAGCGGCTTTCAGGGAGGGTGTTGCGCCGGCTTTGCCGAGAGTCAGAAACCGCTGACAGCCGTTGCAAGCATCACCCCGAAACGTGGCGGCGAGAGGAGAGGACCACAGTAGGGTTGCTGCCCCCAACCCCCATTTTACACACACAACCGCTGGTCAAGAGTAGGTTTGTCAGAGCTGAGAATTAGTAGACCAACAATGACTCACGGCTTTGTTTTCATTACCCCTTGTGTGTGGGGACAGCCTTGGAAATGGAGCCCAAAATCACTTTTCACTCCCTCAAGACACAGAATGAAGGATCCTTGTGACTCACAGCACACAGGATATAAGCCTGTCTAAAAAAGGAATATGTTTCACTTGGAGGGGAAAAAAAAAACAACTGGCTGATATTTGTATTCCTGCCATACGTATCGTGCATCATTTGCAGATATAAATCACTCCTTTTTGCTGACAACACCTCCATGCTGCAGCTTGAATTTCAAACACAGAGACTTTTAACCACTTGCCAGGAAATGAGTGGTGCCAAACGATCAAGCACTGTTTGTTACCACCCATTTGTTTACCAATACGGAACAGAACTTAAAACTATTGGTCACTATCCATGTAAGATGCAAGCACAGAATAGAGTATTTTTTAATAACTACCTGAAGTATGAGGAATGGAAAAAAAAAAATTTTCCCCCCACAAAGTTTCCACTTCACGTGGAGAGGCCTGCAGCTGTGTTATGGAGCTTTACTGAAGAATGCTTTGGGCAAACACAGTCCCACAGACACCACACCTGACTGCAATAAAGTCCTAATCTCATACAAAACTGGAAAAATACAGCTGCATTATGTAGCCCAGCAGGGGTCTGGTTCAGCATATTCCCTATTTACACAATGTGGGTGGTACTGCACCACATGGGGGCGCTCGGGAGCTCAGAGGGTCACAGACGTGAAAGGAGTCGTGCAGGTGGACTGAGAGAGAGGGGGCTACACAGGCAGAAATCATTTTCTCATGTTTGAGTAAAAGGAGTAACCTTCTTTATAATGTTTTACAAGAATCAGAAGCTCTTAAACATGTATCTAGCACTCAGGTAAGTGGTAACTTGCAGATCACTGTAACAAGATAAAGCCTTTCATTTATTTATTTTTAAGAGCAGTCAATGCATTTTTACTGTGTCAGACACAACAGTCAGAGGGTCTGGTTGTAACTAATACACTGAATGCTGGTTGTTAAATACTTAAAGAAATTTTCTCTCAAACCTACAGCTGTGAACCATAGGCAGGACCTGATGAATCCCCTTGAATATTCCTCAGATGGCTGCCTAGCCAATGAAACTATCAGAGGGACAGGTTTCTGGCAGGCATCTTGTGACTGACTGGTGGAGTGAATATCATATATACTCTTGTGTCTGTTTATAGTATGATATTAGCCATAAAAATCTAACAAAAAATATATATCTCTACAGTTAAATCTCTGATTAGGTTAAATACCTGATTAGGTTCTATTGGTTATCAGCTCTGACGAGAGGGAAAATGTCTAGAAAATGCAATTTCATTATGCCATGAAAGTTCAGGGTAGTGAGAAAAAAAAGGAGAAATGGACACGGAGACCATAGGGGTCTTCCTCAATGGCTGGAATAAAGGTCTCAATTGCGGCTTCTAAATTTCCAGAAGCGGCACCATGCCATGTGGCATCCGCAGAAAACGAGGGCGCGTTCAGGCAGCGGAAACTTTCGCAAACAGACGTACTCTGTGAACTCAGCACAGGCAAATCCGAACGCGCTGTTTCTTGACAAAACAATCCGGAGCTAGCTGCGCAAATGCAATATGCTTCTGCACCAAGGGAGATGCCTAGGACATATTGGCACCCCGTACAAATTTCTTTATGACCACACAGAGACAACAGTTATTAGGAATGATGTGTGAGGAGCTTATGTTTGTTTACACCGGCAGATACAAGTGTTTGGAGTGATAAATGTAATCCAAAAAAGGGGGGGAAAGTCAAAGAAGAAAGAAGCTGGCAAAGTAATCAGGGACGACACAGAGTGTTAGGCAGACTGCTTTTAGCAGAGCAGGATTTCAAGCTGTCTGTCCCCTTCCCACCCAAACCAATCACACGGTTTCGTCATCATCGTCACCACGGTGACTGATATAAATACATCTATGCTTACCGCGGCATCCGAAAATTGGTTTACCTGAAGTCCTGCGCTCAAACATTAGGCATTAAAATTTCATAACGGAATGCCAAATCAATATTTCCATTTGCTTTCTTGGCCTTGGATAAAGGCATAACATTTGAATTAGACTAAAGCTGGAATGGTAAACTCTAACAAGGGAGAAATTTGTTCAAGTAATTGCGATTTCTCCAATTATGAAAATGGGCAAAGCAAACGGTCCGATGCCAAACATGTCATGTTTAATTTAGCTGTGAGTCAATATTCAGGGATACCACTCTTCAGACCTCCATGCTTGTGAGCACTTCACATACTTGACAGGCCTTGATAAAACACTTAAATATTCAAGCAGTTATTAAATTAAACCAACGTAATTGGCCGTTGTCAGTTGCGTTGTTTATCTTTTTAAAGCAACGTATTTGAGAGGCGTAATTAAAAGGAATGTCTCCGGCCCTCCGATTTCAATCCAGCATGACAAAGACAATGCCTCCATACCCCCTGCAAGCTCATTGTCATGCCTTATGCCTACCACGACATTTTTACCCAGTGACATTCAATTGAAATCTATCAGCATATGTAACACTTACTTTTTCTATAACCCGATGCAAAGCCCCCAACTTGGAGGACCAGTTGCTATGCATTTATGGGGCAGGGACACAAAACCCCCTGAGGGTCAAATATAAACTGGCCCTGCATACCCCAATTGAAATTACACCCACCATACAGAAGATCTGAACTGAACAAATACACATGTACACACAGATTTGGATAACATATTTAAGAAAGCGTAACTCTTTCTGCATCACTCACATGACAGAGTTCTGCATTTTGTGGTTAGACTGAAGAAGTTCTGTAAGATCTAAAATGTTATTTTAAAATTGTTTTTATATTTAGATGGAACAGCAAATATTTTAGACATCTACTTGTCACGGTATTGTTTAGCGGCCCTATTTTGATGGCAGCGAAGCCACAAAACATCTTATCAGTAACCGTACAGCAACTCCAGGACCATAACAATGTATTTAAACAGAGCATCATTTTAATCAAGGCAATTATCTGTTGGCTAAATGTGAAGCATGTTTGTAAATTGAGGTGAGATTGGTTTAACCACAGTCCAATGTATACTGTCTGATATCTTTCAAATGCAATCAGCCATGCCATGCAATTCGGCTTGGCGAGAATTGTTCAGTCTTTAGGGAAGAACAGACACAATTATATTTGCCCACATCAATTTTGCTTAGGAAAACACCTCCACAGCAATTCATTTTATTCCATTTTCACCATCGTCAGCTGTGATTACCTACACATTCCTGATACATTTTCTAACTTTAAAACTGTTGATCCAATACCCAAATTATTATTGCTATTAGAAATATTTTTGTGAGAAATTAGGTACGAATTTCAGACAAATTATCCGGGCCCGCACGACACATAAAAGCTAAAGACACTTAAGTGTTATTGGTCCAAATTGTCAATCCGGCTCAGAAGGGGGAACAATCATATAAGCCATCCCTCTGCAATTTTCTAGAACCACATTACAAAAGTGGTTCATCTCAGACAAATGATATCCACCCTGAGTTTAAAACCGCACGGGGGAATCTTAGCCCCCAGGCAAGGCACAGAACAATAGCTGTTCCGTGGTGTTGATTGCAAATTTGTGACATTCCCCAATCCAATCCCGGCACAGTTCGCCGTCCTCTTAATAAATCCGGACGAAGTTTGTCAACTGCAGTGCGGTTAAAAATTGTGAGATTGTATTCCGCTTATCATCTGTGGAATTGGCAAGCCTGCTCCTATCATTAAAGGAGCGGGGAATGGGAGATAACCTCCCGTTCTGACCTCTTTCCATCTCATCAGAATCTCTCTGTGCTGCAAGACGAATGCGCAGTGAGCTTCTCGATAACGCGCTGATCCGCCGGCAGCTGCAGCCAGGGCTCCGGCACTCCCACAAAGCTGCCACCGCATCCCGCCCATCTCGTATCTGTCCCCAAACTGGCGAGTGTCTGCGTGGGTGTTTTTGTGTGTGTGTTTGATCGTGTGAGAGTTTGTATGTAGTAGATACGTTTGTGTGTTTGTGTGTGTGAGAGAGAGAGAGAGAGAGAGAGAGAGAAAGAGAGTGTGTGTGTGTGTGTCTGTGTGTGTCTGTAAGAGAGAATCTGTGTGTGAGTGCATGCGTGCATGTCATGCCTCCTGCTCCATACAGTTTAATTCCTCGTTCAGCACGAGTTATGAAAAAGACTGTGGTGAAACTGGTAACTCGTGTTACAGTCCATGTTTTGCTTATAACTGACTGGAAATTATTGGGTGTAAAAGAAATATTAGCTGTAAATAATGCTGAGCATAATGCATGCAATAGACTTTATGTATGTCAGTTTTACATTACAATGACACCATCTTTGCTGAATGCAAATACGTAACCATTTACTTACTGGGGTTAATAAAAGTCAAGTTATTCAAGGCATCCACTCATTGCGGGGATCATGAAGCCTCGCTCCCATGGAGCCCCATCACTTTGGTAAACCCTCTCGTTTTCAGCGTCTTAATTCTGGGAACTCACCCTGTCGATTAGATGATTTGTGGGAGGGCTGTGACATTGACATAAACCTCTCTGACCCCTTGTCCCGCCCAAATTTATCACACTATAGAGTCTGTCCCATAGGTCTGAGTCTGAAATGGTGGATTTTGATAGAGAGTGGAGGATGCCGTTATAAATGACGGCAGACCTCCCTCCCAGAGTGGCATGCTTTAAACGGCTCCCTTGCTCCCACGATGAAACCTGAGGACACAGCGGCTTAGCGAAACCCCTGCCCCATCGTTCACTGACTTTTTTGGAACTGATAAGCTCCTCCAGCCAGGACCCAGTCAAACGGGAGGTCAATAGGCAGGACAGTATCAAGATGTGCTTGCTGTTAATGTGATGTGCAGTAGGGTCTATGTTCAGTTCTATCTCACTGTCAGATGCACAATTGCCTCACTTATCAAAGGCCAATGCTCACAATGGCTATAGGGCACCACCACACCATACTATCATACTGATGTGAAAAGGTCACTTCCTCTCTTCCTGTATGTATAGTAACACAGTGGTGGGAACCTGAATGGTTCGGGTTACTTACTCATATAGACAAAACCACAGTGAGGGGATAATAGTTGTTATTAAAGTTCCAAACATAGATAACAGAGAATTTTTAGACAACCCCTACGCAGTTAACTAAACCTAGACAACCAGGTCCTGCCTACGACTATAAAAATCCCACTTACCACTTCCTTTGCCCGTCAGCTGTTCACTGCATCCCTCCTCCACCCCGCCTCTTTGCCCTGTTTATGATGCCCGAATGGGGTGATGTCAGCAAGCCCGTGCCATAGTGCAACCCTTCGTCAGACTCCGAGCCAAAAAAAGCACCGCTATGACCACGTCAAGCACCACATTCCCACTTTGACTACATGGAAATTCACGTCGACTGAATAATTACAGTTGACTTTCATCGCGTACACCCTTCTGTATATTACATTATCTTACATGCATCACCCGTTTCAACCTCAGAATGTTCAGCGAAACAATGCAGATTTGGTGCATTATGCATGGGGAAAAGATGAGTGGCACGCCCCAGGGCCTTACCCGTTTCACCACTCAGCATTGGCTTCATGAATATATACAGTACAAAATACCATACTGAAATATACAATACACGCAATGCTATGCACCTACATCTCCTCTGTCCACATTTGTATGTTGATCAGTTTGAAGAATTCTGGTAATGTTCAGTGTTACATTCTGAGGAGCTGGTGTAGAACAGCCACTGGCCCTTATCCTGCTTCCCTGTCTGCTTTTAGAATTTCGCTTTTGAAAGCGAATACTTCAGGAGGTTTTCTGAACTCCACACCAAAGAAAAAGGCTTCTTGTTTACCTCTGTTCCATCTTTACAACAAGTCATTGCACTTACATTAAAATAAAGCTTCTCGGACAGAGACAAGAAAGAGACAGTAGTGAAGTACACACATATAGCCAGAGGACCAATGAGTGGACTACGCTAGTACTATTTTGTATCAGGTGTGTGGCAACCAATGAATAAGGTTATTATTAGGGATCCCCTCCAAAATGGAATGAAAATAACCATTTAAGGTTAAATGCTTTTTGCAGCAGTTAGATATTATGTCATTTCTATTAAAGGCCACCCAGGGCTGTTATATGCCTGAGAAACTATCTGTAGTCTGCCTTAAAATGCATATCTAATTGGTGCTTGAAACTAATGTCAAGTTTTCAGTAAGTATCTGAAAGTGAGGACCAAGGTTAGCGCATATTTGGATATAGCCAGCACACACATTGCCAATGGCCCTCGCGCAGCTTATTATAAATGCTTGCTACATCACGCTCAACCAAACACCTTCCCTGGGTTTTAATTTCCTATATAGGCTCCCTAATTTATTTTTAATCTAATCATCTCTTTTCTTTATTAGTCATGCCTAACCTACGACTCCAGGGACCTGTGTCATCACTTCATAACAGCACCTGAGGCTGTCCGACGCCGAGCCGAGCGGCTTATTTTTTTCCTCTTTCCTCAAGTTTCCACCCTTTTGATGAAATGACCCCCTGTCGACCCCCCCAGCCACGCCGCCATGAGCTGAGAGCGCGGTAAGTGTGAGCAAAATGCGAAATGCGACAAAGAGTAAAGAACTAATCAAAGTCATCATCACACTTCATTAGTTTCAGCCTGACAGCACGAGCCCTCCCAGCTGCCGAAAACTCACACCACGGGGGGGGGGGGATGGGGGCAGGACAGCAATGCTGACAACGTGCCCCAACCCCCCCCCCCCCGTTCCCCCCCAGCCGGAGTCTCTCGAGTGTTGGCCCGTTAAGGATAAATTACGTGGGCCGGCGGTCACAGCCTGATGTGGCAGGGGTGAGGTTCTGCCCTCTCCCGTGAGGGCTGACAGTCACAGAAAAAGCCACTCTCGTTTCACACTCCACTGCGGGTACAGTGGAGGTGTGCCTCTGAAAGGGTAACGCGTGTCCATCATCACCGGGTGGGGGGGTGACAGCCACACATACAACAGCATGATGCCTGTGGGTGGAGCAATAATGTGACCGGGCGGAGTAATGGTGTCCGTGGGTGGAGTAATGTGTTAGTGGGTGGAGTAGTGTTTTAGTGGGCGGGGTAATGGCATTGGGGGGTGTGGCAATATCTTAGTGGGTGTGGTAATGTGTTAGTGGGTGGAGTAGTGTGTTAGTGGGTGGGGTAATGGTGTTGGGGGTGGGGTAATGTCTTAGTGGGTGTGGTAATGTGTTAGTGGGTGGAGTAATGGTGTTGTATGGTACAGTAATGATGTTGGTGGGCTGAGTGATGTTAGTGGGTAAACCAAGAGTGACAGCTAGTTACAACATCATGCAAATGTACCTTAAAACATTGACAGTTACATATATATATATATATATATATATATATATATATATATATATATATATATATATATATATATACGTTATATGTGCATGTATGGATGCACAGATGTCAGCTGGCAAGATCTGCTGTATTTTTTGCCCTAAGGCTGAGAGTGTACCACTGAGCACTGAAGTAAGATCAGTAAAAATTACACTGTCAGCATGTATTTTGCATGTAACGTGGGTGCTGACAGTGCGCATGATGACACAGCTAACATTCCTTGAGGTCAGATCTGTGTCTGTGTGCAAATCAGCTGATCTACACAGGCTCACACAGAGGCCTTCCTGAACAGGTTGGGGCATCCCCATCTCTGAAATATCAGTGGAATTGCACATATGCAACACAGATCTGACCTGGATGAATACCGTCTTATCTTAGGCAACACCCAGCTCCAGAATTCAGCTTCACAGTCACTGAGAAGCCACTCTAAGAGAGGAGAGATATGCGTTGTTAAAGGTTCTGCACACACAAATCCTGCCATGTCAAATTTTTCACCCTTGCTGGATATAAAGAACTTGCTCACTGTCACTATTATGCGAGACACATGAAAGGACAGGTAACTTCCACGATGAGCTCCCATTGGCTCTTCTTTACTTTCCAAATGAATGAAAATTCATTGCTGTAGCCTGGGCAAGGGGGAGAGACAGGGGGACATCACATGATCTGAAATGAACAGAACGTTCTGGGAAGGCAAAAAAAAAGCAATAACCCTATTAATTTGTGTCACTCTGAGAACGGAATGTTGTTATCGTTCCAGCTCCAGTAATTAAAACATCATTCCGTACACGTGCGGGTGTATTTTCGCATAGCCGAGGTCTCCTAAGCATCTGCACGTTACAAACCAATTTCCCTATATCAGCTCACGCTCGCATTTGATTCCGTCGCCTTGCTGGTGGGAATTGGAACAAGGTCTCTGTACACAGAAATCTAAATAACATTATGTCGCCTGCCGCAAACCTAATTTATAATCCAATGCCTCAGCTGAATTCTGTGATTATTTTTTCCCCCCTCCTCCTTCGTTCTGGAAAAATACGGGTAACAGGAGATACTAACACAGCGCTGACACGCATTTTGCCAGACCGTCAGACTGTCTGGAAGTGTGGGGAACCGCGAAGGAGGACATGCTAATTATTCAGGAGCGCCCCCGCCACGCGGGAAGCCCAAAACTTATTTGCCCGCACTGCCACTACCGTGCTCCTTAACCTCCGAGCTCAGAGAGATTCGGCAATTCACCAAGCAATGGCAAAAGGCCTAATGAGATTCTTCCAGTCCAGTACAGTACAGATCAGGTGCCTTTTTTCCTGGGTGCCTATGACTGAGACATATAGTACCCGCCAATTCTTGTGCACGTCTTTTACTGCGATGAGAAATGTGCTGGGACAAATGGATTATTTACATAAAGCTATCAGGAGACGGGATTGCAACACTTGGGCATTTAATTTACACTGTAACCAAACCAAAGTAAAAAAAAAAAAATGTACACAGTCTTCCATCGAAAAAAAATGAGATCAAATGTAGAGCATCAGAAGGGTTGCATGCAGTCTCAACACTGTTGCATCACAGTACAGCACAAGTTAAAAAGAAAATTAAATGCGCTATGTGCTTTATAAAAGCCAGTTGTCGGTGCATCTAAGACCGGAAAACCAGCACAGGGGGTCCCTTGGTGGTGGATGCTGTCATAGACTCGGGTAGTCGCTGCCTTTGTTTTTGGAATAACAAACCAGGACACAGCTCTTCGCGGATGGTCCTCGGCGCGGCACTGAGTTTAAAGGGCACCCCGGGTGCATCTCTGAGGAAAATCGTTAGCAGTTTACCTCAGAGTGATCGCTTTGCACGGGTACACAGCTGAACTCGGTTTGAGATTTTTTTGTTTTGAGTCAATGCACGTTAAGTGAATGAATTTCTGGGAAAGTGTCCGGTTGTCCAAACGCAGAACAAGCGGACGAGCCATGCAAAGCCAATTCACAACCTCTTGGCAGGTCCAACCAACCTCTTTCCGGAGGTTTCACTTTCTCTGAGAGCAAGCCTATGTACGTTTTAAAGGTGCAGACAGGAGAGAGCCTCTATACCCTCATCACAGTTTTCTCTTTCCTTTGAGTGCCCTGAGAACTGTCCATAAATGCTCTGCGTTTCCAACCAAACACTTTCACCAAATTTAACCTTCCCATTCTGTGCCACAGTAAACCTGTTTTTTAAGGGTCCTGTGGAAGACAGCCCCTCAAACTTATCCTGTGCTTGTGGGTATCTCCATATCCCTGTTCCTTCCTCAGTCAGGATATCTGTTCCCAGCTAATAAAATCCACTCATTGTACTATTGTTTTCATCCCCTGTCCTGAAGCACTTGTCTCTCTGGTCTCATAACCTCTTGTTACAGCCTGTTGTCTCTACACTGTGTTGCAGTCACCCACATAATCCTCCCTGTAAGCTTGCGTTAATTGCACAAGTCTAATCCGGACATCGCTGCCCCACACTTTACCCAATCCGGAGCAAATAAACAACCCCTATCCTCAGCCTCTGCTGAGGTGTGGTGTGAGTGTGGTGTATTCTCAACAGCACAATCCACAGCAAAACAAAGTATAACCTTCTATTAATCTTGACGGGGCTGTACAGAGAGTGGTGGAATGACGGTGGTTAGTTGTCACCAAGTCTTCAGCAGAGAGGATTTAATTACTTATCAAACTGGCTTCGATGTCGACAGAGTAATTCTGTTTCATAAATATGCAAAGTAAATAGTTTTTTTTAAAAAAAAAAAAAAACATTCACAACATCCCGAGGGGGGGAAGGAGATTCAGTTTAATCAAAATCCTTCAATCTTTTCCAAACGAGAGATCTGGTGCAGATAGTGTGCCTCATCTGGGGTGATGAATGTCTCTCTCCTACATAGTAATGATTGTAGCTGTTGTTTTCTGCTGCCAAGTAAAGCAGTTTTTTTTTTCTTTTTTTTTTACCGAGGGCTTACCTAGGGCTGTTCTCCGACAAGATATCAGCATTGACTTTACAATTAGCATTCAATATGCACATCTAATTTGAACTTTAAATCAATTTGATGCTTTTCTGGAAAAAGCCAGCAAGAGTTTTTCCACTCTCGCAAGTGAACCCCAGGGGGAAAGTTTTTAGCTGGATATAACAAGCAGGCGCCAATTCAACGGCCCTCTGCAGGATTCTAAAACGCTCGGTACGGCCAACCGAACATTTTCCCAGGGTTTCGTTTTCTCACAGAGCCCCTGCTCGTGGGCTGGCGTTCTGCTGTTTGCAGTGTCAGCTTTCATTATGAGCCTGAGTTACAGAGTGAGAGCAGGCTACTCCCTCGCGCAGAGCGCCTAACTTTAGCATTGATCTCCACCATTACTGTGTTTCAGCACTTTCATCGTCCCCATGATAGCAACAACCGTGGATTGCAACTTTCGCTGACAATATTCATAGCGTTTAAACTCAGAGCTCATTTAAATACAGGGCTTGCTTTATACATAGCAGTGTTACGCACATGTTGATTTACTTGTTCAAGTGAGTCAACTCTAAATATGGCCTGGGGGAGGTTACATGCCCGAATGCATTTCCTATTCCTGCATTGTAGAGAAAGCACCAGGATTTCAAAGCAAGTTAAATTACACATATATAGCCTACATGTATGTATTAATTTCAGTCTGAATGCTTAAAAGGCCGACTCCATTTAAACTACCACAGCCCTTCGCTCGGCAAGAAAATCCCATCAAATTAGCAGGAGTGACAAACCCTATAAAAATCTGTGGTGAAACTCATTTGCCGCTCGCGTCGGGAGACTAATCTATTCATCACACTTTGCGGCGGTGATACCGATTTAGCCACTGCGCGTCCGAGCGGCCCGTCGCATCTTCACAAGGCACCATGTGGGGGCGAGAGTGCCGGGGGGGTGGTAGGGTGGTTGGGGGGGGTCATGACAGAGCCCGAGTGCAAGGGGCGCGGGTGCGAAAAAATGGACTGGGAACGCCTGCTCTGAAGGGTTCCCTCAGCAAATCACAACAACCCTTCCTGAAGGACGAGGAAGGAGAGAGGAAGAACGGGGGATGGGCGGAGCTGTGCAGCGAGGGAGTCGTGGTGGGGGGGGGGGGGGGGGGGTTGCGGACTTGAAACGTGACAGACAGAAGGTAAAAGGCGCATGCGAGGAGGGGTGTAGTGGTGGGAATGGATGAAATTGGCACTAGATTACTCTGAGTATCCCTCTACGGTATAGCTGCCACCAGGGACCCAATGCATCCTGGGAGTGGCACGGGCAGCTTTGCTGATAAAACAGAATCTGACACCCCCGACAGAATCCTCCAAGGGGCCACCACTGATGGAGACACCCCTCTTCGCAGAGGGAGAGAGCTGATGTTTTTTTGTTTTTTTTCTCGCAGCTATTATTATTTCACATAAAACCAGAGAGCTGGTGTGCCGTTCCTGGAATATCCATGCAGCGATGTGTGACCCGAGGGACAGTGAGAAAAAAAAAAACGTCTCATTTAGATTTCATCACAAGGTGTGAGGTTCTAAATTAGCAAAGATAAACTGACCGGGGACATCCAAAACAATCAATGCAGGGGTTGAAACAAATTGATCAAACAGATTTCATGTCTTCACATGACCAGATTACAGTAAAAGTATACATGTGTCCTTGCTGCCCAGATGTACCGTTACCCATCTGGAGAGCGTAATTACAGCTGACTATGGCAGATGGGTGGAAAGCACACTGAGAACATACAAGTGTCTGTTCAGATAGGTCTCTCACACTAACCGCCTCTGAGTGCACCACTTCCCCCAGCTGTATTAACCCAAGGGCAGGACTGTCCTATTCCTCCACAGTTGGCCTCAGCTCTCACTTATTCCAGTCTACGCCACGACTCACGAATGGAAAGAAAAAAAAAAAAAGCACCGGATTGGATTATCAGATTAGATTTCACTCGGAGAACAGCGCTCAAGTCACTTAAGGATGAGTGACTTTGAGAATTTCCACTGCCCACAGGGGACCTGGGAGTTCTGCTGCACAAACAACTGAGACAGGAGCTTCTCTTTTTTGTTTTGCTTTTTTTCCTGTTGTTGTTGCGTTTTGTTCGGGGTTTTTTTTTTCTTTGAGATATCGATTGTTTACGCTGACCTTCAGACACGAAGAGGAGATGGAGGGACGCAAAGCGTCCGAAGCAGCAAAATACCTCGCCCCGAGCGTTATCTCTGTCCCCGACCTTTAAAATCAATTCCCTAACTGTCATTCTGCACGGCGCGGCATGCCAAGAAACCCGGGCGGGCCAACGAGCCAGAGACGCCCAGACAGCCTTCAGCCATTCTGTAGCTCTTTATTAAAGCACACACTAAGGACAATGTAAAAAGCACAGTTTTATGAATGCTTCTGTTCTAGATCCTTGTTCTGGTACCATCCTCTCAAATCATAAAAATCTAGTTGTGCTGTAAAAATAGCACTGTTAAATTTTTGCACAACAGTGCCTTAGTATTTTGTACAAGCAGGCTGTAGGTTCTCACATTTCTCAAATCACCAATTAAGATCATGTTCCCTCTTTTGATACCCTCCATGCTGTGGAAAGAATTTCATAGTTGCCGCCATGTTTAAAAGAATGCAAAGCATTCTGGGTCAGGTGACAGGGTTTTTTTTTATCTGTCAGTCTTGAGAGTGTGGTTCATCCACAGAGCCAAGAGAATATGGTTTTTGATGGTCACTAGCTTTGACACATACTTGATGAACCTTAACTGCATAAATGGGTCTCTCCCTACAGCAACCAAATGCTAATATTCAAACATATATTCACAGCCACCGCTGAATAATGGCAGCCTTTATGGTGTATCAACCAGCATGGTCATATACATATTCAGGCCTTTTCTTTGTTGACAATCTTTAGATCATAACCCGCATGCATAATTCACCCATAATTCCTTTTTTGTATAGTTTTACCATGGGGTATGTTGTAGCTTTATTGTAGGGTATTTAAGTATCAAAGCATGTATGCACTACTTATCAGAGCACTGTCTAGGGAGCTGCAACATATTTGAATGCAGCCTGTTGTGCCCCGAATGCACCGTCTTTTGTGCCACTTTATTAGATTATTATTAAATGTACTTCTTACTCATTCCTTGCAAGTCACTGCATACAGGAGCATCTGCTAAAAGACAAAATGGAATGTACTGCAACAGGCAGACAGAAGTCTAATGCCGGCTGGCCAGCGATGTAATCACAGGATTTTACTTTCCAGCATTTTGAGACCTGAGGTGCATCTAATGTGTCTATACCAAAGAGAGGAGGAGTCCTTCTATTGGTGTGCAACGCCTGGCTTCAATATGCGTGCAGTATTTTTTCTGAGGAAATAAAACCAAGGCTTGAAAGCATCAATAAACGTGCCTTAAATTTACATTTTCTCATTACATCCAGCTAAGCACCTTCCCTGGGGTTTCGTTTTCAAACACACAAAACTTTGTTCAGCGAACCTTTGTGATTGTTTCTGAGTTCTATTCGGATATGCATATTTAAAGATATGGTGGGTTGTGGTACAGTACTAATAATGCAGCCCTGGGTGACCTTTAGGTCCTCAGCAGTGAGATGGCCAGTTGTGGGCACACTGTGAACGTGGACAAAATAAGAATCTAAGCCAACAGAAGGAACTGCCCAGTCTGTGGATGCCAGTGTGAGAGATGTCAGGCTTGTAGTTAATAAAGGCACCGGGCTCTGCATGGGAAATCCATTTTGGTCACGACTCTGCTTTTCGCCCCACAACCCCACACTGTTAGCACAGTATTCAGCATTCCGGTATTCACAATCCAGAGACACGAGGCTGAAATTTCCTCTAATTAGCTGTTTTTCTCCCAACGACACTATGAATCGATACCAAAGGCTAAAAACAGTTGACTCACATCAAGCAGAATTTCTTTGTGGGACATTCTTAGAACGGCCACATGCTGACTGTGTCTCTCCGGTAATGATCGCAGTGACGACTGATAAGAGTGAATAATTTCAGGGCTGGGCTGCACCGAAAACCTGCGGGTGAAGATTATGCTACCTGAAGCCACGTGTCACACAAGGGAGAAGCCAGACCTCGTCATTCTGAATTCAAGACCAGAAAACACCAGACTGCGGTCTGTTAGGTTTATCTGGAAAGTGAACAACCGCACAGAATCGTGGTGACATTCATTTCTTTGCCTACCAGTCAACCTTATCCAGGGCAATTTATATACTGCACAAATTATCCATCTCTTCAGCTGAATATTTACTGAAGCACTGCATTGTGCAGTGTTATAGGGTACCAAGGTAGTGCCCCGGCTGGGAACTGAACCTGCAACCTTTGGGTTAATGGCCCAGTTCCTTAACTCATGTTCAGTCTTCACAATCCATGTGAGGTAAAGGCTTGTCCTTAAATCTCTCCTTATCTGGCCTTTATCTTTAGAATTGTCTTGCAAAAATATTATATCCTTCCCAGAGTTTTCCATTGCCCACACAATCTGCACAGGCAGTCAAATCAAAGGCTTGTTTCTTTCATGCTTCTGAAGTGCCTGTTTAATATGTAAATATTTCCCTGAGAAGTCAGTGAAATTGAAATCGGGTTTACCTGGGGTAAGTCCCACATAGGACCTCCCCTCTCAGTGGTCATTCACACCAATTGTAAGACTTGATAGCAAACTTGTGCAAAGGTCCCTGCTAAGTAACTGCACATAAACACCAAACAGAAACAACCTCATAGATACATATTCCCTTCACTTAATAACTAATGATGTGCTTGTGCTCCCAATCCCCCCACCCACCACCCCTGCTGTATCTGATGTGGACTCAAGCAAATGAAGTCTGAACATATACTTTACTGTATATTCAAAAACACTCAACAGCACTGCTGGTGGGTTAACACACCCCTGCTGTGTTTTAAACCCCTGCAGTGAGTTTAACACATTTAATATCTAGCCTGTCTGAAGGTCAACTGTGGGATGAGGGGATGGGTGAAAATAGGTCTTGGCAGATCCGTGGTATGTTGGCCTCGAGGCCTAGTTCAGACAGAAAGCCTCAGACTCACATCACGTCCACCAAAGATACTAAGATAAAGCTTCACTACTCTCTCTTATGGAACTTCTGTCTGGGTCAGAGACATTCACACATGCATGCGTCCACTTGGCAATTTCATCAACATCTTGTCAAGAATCTAAAATAATGGAATTTTACATATTGAGTAAGTCTGTGGTCATTTAGCAAGCTTTCATTAACAGCGGTATGGTTAAGGAAGGATAGCAGAAGTTAAGAAATCAACCCTATATTGATATTTTAAAAGAGCCAAGACCCCCACTGGGAGCATCAGTGCATTGATTCTACTGATGTAGTTTAAATCCGCACCTGTGCAGGTGAGGAAATGCCCCTAGTTCAGATGGAGGTGAGGCTTCTCCGGCCATATTGCAGCTTCAGAGTCACTGCTGTTGACAAACATGCAGAGGTCACATCAGCCCTTCTGACAGCCCGCGCTGTGATTGGTCATGTCAGGTAGAAGGGTCCTGACCCCCTGTTAACCTCATCTAAGAAGCTGCCAATCAGCTTCTGTGAAGCTGGAGTTTGGGGCAGCTACGGTCAATGGAAGCATCCTATCGGTTCCTGGCCTTCCTGCCGGTGTGCAATGGTACCCCTCCTGGTTTTTGAAGGGCTTGAATTCAACTCCATACAACATTCCTGTCCACATTCCCTTATTATCCATTTGGAAGGAGGGATGGAGTGGTGTGGTGGCTATGGAACTGGGCCTGCAGCAGTTTCTTCTCCCAAGAAGAAAGCTACGTAGGCTGTCTGCTAAGTAAAGGAGTCAAATCAAGACAAGAACCAACTCATCATGAGCCCCTCTCTTTGAGCCAGCCTGGTTCCAGCTCCGCAGTGGAAAGGGGGTATTTCAATTGTCAATGTGAAATACTACATCTCAGCATCCATCATTTTGCCTGCTCCCTCTCAAACGTTTGTGTAACTCGTCTGCCTCTCTCATCAGCAGCAGCTTGCACCAATCCTGCCTATCCTGTGTAACACACAACCTGAAATACTCTGACAGACCACTGAAATTATTGTGGCAGAGAAATGTACAATATCTGACCTGCATTTCTGCAAAGCCAACTTGTACTTTCACAAACTTGATTAGCAGTGCTCTTGTGCTTATGATGTACATCCACAGTGCCTAAAACCTGAGACAAGGAGGTCATTACAAATGAAGAAACAATGTAATCAAATGAAGATAAAGGCAGTCACAGGCGTGCATATAACATCAAGACCTATGCGTGCAACTGTATTTACTCTCAGTTTCTTAAACTGAAAACTCCTTGAGGAAACCATGTGATAGTTTGCAGAAAGCTGTTACAAGTAACTGGGCTGAGGTATCTGGTTCACTCATCCCTCAGTGGTTACTTGCTTCTGATTAAATGAATCAGAAATCATACAGCTGTTGAGTGAAAACTGTCTTGTCATTCTGGTAAATACCTAATCCAACCTAATATGAAAACTGCACAAAATTACCTGCAAGAATAGCACCCTGGTCGGATGGCAATTTGCAAACAGTGTAAGAGGGGGGGACAGTCTGAGCACCTTAACACAGACAGCACCCAGCCTGCCTGCACCATGTTACTTACACAGAGCACAGCTTCCCAGGTAGAGAGAAGGTGAGAGACAGAGGGAGGGAGGGAAAGAGACAGAGGAGAGGGGGGGAGGGAGAGAGAGGGAGAAAGAGAGAGACAGAGAGATAGAGAATGTCTGTGTAAACCTGGTCCCGGAAGGGTAAGTCTGCACTACAAGATAAAGGCACCAAAATAAAGCAATCCACATTGTTCCCCCAAAATCTTCTTCCTTACCAGGCCTACAAACCAACACAATGGCCTGGAAAACCTTCCAATCCTTACACATCTGTTCTATGATAAAACAATAAATAAATGAGAAAAGTCCGGGGAAAGTGTGATTGGACATTTGACAAGCATCCATAAATCAACTTGGCTGATCATTTGGCGTATGCTTGGTGAGGCTGTATTGGGAGAAGTGATAAAGTTTCAGAGCCGATGAGTTTGCCTTTAACTCTTTCTGGGAGTATTTTTGTTCCTAACTTCACCAACTCCCAAAGCCCAGCACAATACACCAGCAGAGATGCAGGCGGCCTCGCTCCAATAAAGCCCAGGTCTCTGGAGTAAATAATCATCGTCGCACTGTGCAGTCTCAACAAGCATTTTCCTTTCAACAATATACTCCTGCCATTCACCGTGACCTCACTAAGACCCAACAGGAAGTCACATGCAGAAGAGCTCATATATCACAAAGTTTTCCACCGAAACCATTTAGTTAGAAGTCCAGTTCGGAAACCACTCTGCTGGCAAATGAACTGGATTTATCTGAAAATTGGTCAGAATAGAAGAATGGTTGTTTGATGCTGTTAATCCAGAAGTTGAGTTCATTCAAATTTTGCTCCTTTTTATCATTATCAATTATCAAGCACCCTCTACCACCACAGAAATATTACCTGTCCCAAAGAGGTATTTTACAGTCAGCTAACTGACTCTACGAGGAAAGTCATTTTCATTCAGCAGAAACACTTTATAAGGTCCCATTAGTTAAGCAGTAATTAATATTTTATTAAAACATTATTAACATTTATCACAGTCACTATCCTAAAGCAGACCCCCATTACGAATGTCATCAAGATAGGCACTACAAAACAAGTGAGGTCATGCTTAAAAGAGTCCATTTCAATGTTCAATGAGCATTCTTAAGCCATTTAAGTCATTCTTAAGTGGAGGCAGTGCAAAACAAAGAATTAATGTTATATTATTTATATTGTTAATTATGTTATTAATGACACAAATACATCTTAATAATGTTTCATTAATGAAACCTCTACATAACATGCATAATCCATTAATATTTCCAACCATCTTTCATGTGTTTCAAACATACTCACCTACTGATCTGGCTGAGGCTTGAGCAGGGAAATATCAGCTCCTATCAGCAATTAATCTTTTACGCCATTCTATATTGGATGGTTTCTGGAAGCAGAGAGAGCTGAGGCTGATGGAGAGAGAGGCTTGCCCCTCGTCTGCAACACAATGGCAGTTATCGAACCTTCAGCCAAGGTGCCGACGACAAGCCAAACAAACTTTGACGGCCTCCGGTCAATATCCAGCTGGCAAAGAGGCGAGCTAAGGAAGGAAAAAGGCATTGGTTCTGACAGGAGACTAATTCTTTCCTTGGCTATGTTTCCTCCCGCTTTGGTCCAAAGTCTCATGTGCACCAGAGGTGCCCTGAGGTCAGAACTGAGTGGAGGGGGATCAAAATGCAGAGGCCCATGAGAGGCTTTAGCAAAGGCAGGTCTTTCTTTCCAACCAAATTGGAGAATCCCCACCGGCTCTGTGTTACACCATATTACGCCAAGGTCAACTACAAATCCATCGTGTACATTCAGAAGTCTGAAGCACCTGTTTGTTCTCCCACAGCTGAAGTTCCTCTGACACGTACCTCTGGAGATAAATAAACAGACTTTCCTCTGCCGAGTAAATCGGAGCCCCACTGAGTGGAATCGCAATTAGGATTTGTACTCTTATTTAAATGAGTTGCCTATCTTTGATCACAATTACACAGATATTTGTAATTGGGTTTGGTTGCCCAGGAAATAAGCACTGCGGAAGTCAACAGTGTTTATCTGGGCTGAGATCACGAATATTACCAACATTTCCACTCTCAGCAAACAGCGTTCCTCCAGAACTACGGCTCTTTAATTTCGCACTAACCAGCTGCGGTGCCGTTTGCGAGAGGTCAAGATTCGACAGCGTCACAAGCATCTGTTGTTTTGCAAGTGATATCCAAATTACGTACATTAACAACGAAAGCAGCACATCAAAATCTTTGATTGTTAAGCAGCAGGGGTTTGGTTCTGAAGCTGGCTGGTAGCTCCTACTTTTTTTTGGTCACATGATGTTCCATCAAAGCAAGCATGCTGATTAAAAATCAAGCTTTCAGTAAAGACTGGATTAAACTTTTAAAAGCAATGATCAAAACTGAGTTTGGGCTTTCAGAGGAGGACTGTATTTTTTAAGACACCCATATGCAATGCATTATGGGTTTTTCCGCATGTGTTTTTTTTCACAGCCTTCACATAATGTGATTAGTACCTTGCAAATTTAAGTCCAATTTCACATCACACACATTTGAATAATCTGATTGGCTGGCTCAGGTGCACCCGGGAAGGTGGCGCAATCGTTGCCAGGCACAAATCGACTATGACCTGGCCCCCGGGCCTCCAGCACAGCGTGTCCTTTTGAGCGGCTTTTAGAGAGCGCATCTCTCCCTCTTTCAACAGAAGCCCCCCGAGCTCGGAGGTAATGAACTTCAACACAAAGGTACTGTCCCACTGCACCTGGATTCATTAAAGTGATAAACCGCCTCATCAGTCAGCGCCTCGATAAACGTCTGTGTGCATTGTCTATTGCCTTCGCGCTGGCTCTCCCGCAATGTTGTAATTAAGACTATTGCAGTTCATTCGCAGTTTGAGGAATTTTTCTCATGACAGATAATGACATAACACCTGGCTGTCAGGCCTCTCTGTAGGGATTTTTACATATGCGGTTTAGAAGCAAAAAATGACCTTGTTGCCTTTGAGCTGACCTATCGTATCATCGGTCAAAATCGAGTTTTATATTTCCAGCGCTATTGCAGCCGTAATAGCCAGATAAAAATGGTTTCTTCCAAGTGAATGATGCCTAGGTGAGTGACTGGTACTGGGTTAGTGCAAACCACTTTAAAAAGCAGTAAAAAAGATTAAACTAAAACCAAGTAACAGTGCCATCATCTTCTTACCCACCATCAATATCAGCCTATACTATTCCACTTATCTTGGCATCACAAGAGGGTAGACATTTGGATATTCCATATATCAATGTTATTGTATCCTCAGACATATGCGCATTGTGTCACAAGACACAAACATGAAACTGCAGGTAATGCTTATCCCCAATGTCTCTCTGAATGGCGTCTGTGACAGCGAACTGCAGGAAGAGACAAACGACCTCGTGTAAAACTGATTTTGCTGTAATAATCCAGCGGCTATTTCTGCTGGAGGGAGCAGCCCGAGGAGGGAGCTGGGGGAACAGGAGGAGGGGGGTGGAGGGAACAGACCGAGGAGGGGGTACAGGGAAGAGCCCACTGGGGGGAGTCAGAGGAGGCGGTGGAGGATATTGCCCGAGGAGGAGGTGGAGGGAACAACGTTTGAATTGAAAAAGCCTCCAAGGGGGGGGTCAAGGGCAGCTCTGCGATCGGTGCTATTCCGAGGCAGTGCGTCTATGTCCCCCGCACCGCCGCGACATTTGGGACGGAGATGGACGCCCCGCTAGCTCACAGTCATCTGACGCGGCCGTGCGGTAAACGCGTTTTCATTTGCGCGCTGAGGGCGACTGGCCCCGTGCCCCCGCCACGCAGCTCCGCGTGCTGTCAGCCTGGCTCCGACCCCCTCTCTGCTTACGTCCACAGAGAACGGACGCGTGCCGGCCCCGCTCACGGAAGCGTCACCGCGGCTGTCGCTGAAGGGCGTCACCAGATCGACGACATTCCGGGCTGAAGACAAGGGAAGGCGGGCGTGTGCCGCGACTGCATCTGAAAGTCACGCTTTTTTAAGGCCACAGTCGTCACTGTAACGACCAAAAAAAAAAACGACACTGAAAAATTGGATCCTGGATCGCTGTGAAGAGATAGAGGGAGAGCTGGCAACCTTTGGGGTCAGGATCAATAACACAGGTTCATGGCCCTGGATCAAGTCTATTTTAATCTGCCTCCTGCTGACAATGGGCTTGCAGCCCACACAGTTGTTTGCTGTAGAGTCCTGTGACAGACACACAATCCAGTAGGAAGCAGCTGAGGAAGGAGCCGTGGCGGTGGCAGCTGCAGCTAGACATGAAGGCAACACTACAGCAGAGAAGCTGTTCACTGCAGGACTTAACCGTACCATTAACTCCTGGAACGATAGACTTATATTGTCATCCTCACAGATCATTCCAGGTCAGGTCCAGTTCTATCTGTGAAAGATTCCCATCTCCCTGTTCCATACCTCATGTGTTGATGGATCTGAAAACAATGGGTGTCGGTTCAGGGGCCACAGCAGTTTAGCATTCATGGCAGCTCATCAGTGTTTAACAAACAGGCTGTCCCCATGCTCCCTGTCCCTGCCCCTCCACCTACCCGGACACAGAGGAGCAGCCTTCCCCCCGCCACGTCACCTCAACCGGGCCGAAAACTAACGACGCATCTCCGAGAGACGTCTGAGATCCCCGGCACCTCCATGTTTCAAATCACCGAACATTATGACCGTTCATAAACCGAGCCATCAACGTCTATAGCCATTATTCAAAAATGCTCAGGCGAGAAGTACTCCCACCACTGCGTTATTAGGCCTTCCGTGTTTCACACATCGGGGCAGTGCGGATTACACTGTAATGAACTTTATGGGATGCTCCGTACATATTTCACGTCTCGTTATCCCCCCCCCCCAACACAGCTGAAGATGTGTTAATTAAATAATCTGTCAGGTCTACAGCAGACATGGCACATGATGTGAAATCTGATTACTCTCTCCTCACGGGTCTGCTGAGGCCGACGTCCCGAGCGCACACGCTTCCACTTTTTTTGGTTTTGTGTTACATTTATTTCAAGAGAGACGCGTTTTTTTCCGGTCTCTTTCCCGGCCTGTGAAAGCTAATGCCGTCAGCCTGGGGAGCAGGGCCGTGTTATTGGGTGTCTGGGGGGGGGGGCGACTGGTCGCTCCGTGCACCTGCTGGAAAGAGACACGCCAGTCTGTGCTTTCATGTTTCCTCACGTCATCGTCCCTTTGACGCCGACGACCACCTGTGTTCTCTGCCACAAACCCAAACACACACACACGCACACACATGTACATACACACACACACACACACACACACACACACGAATACTGCAAACACACTGCCATCCTGTGACATGGGCCCTCTGCACAAACCAACCAATAAAAAAGGACATGGGGGGGGGGGGGGGGGGGCATTCACTGAACCCATCTCTCATGCATTTACAATGCTTTGGTGTTCTTGTGTGCAGGAGAACAGACTCCTCCTCTGAAATTAATCGCATGACTGTTATTAGTTGTCACTAACTGATAATTGCATTTTACTTGAAGTTTTTTTTTTTAAAAAACCTGAAAACAGACTAAAAAGAGGTCTTTTGGATAAAGCCATTCGGGTCATCTGAATTTCATCCTCCCTAACTGAATGAGGAGAGCATCTCTTGTCCAAACCCATGGCACCACGGCTTCCAGCTTCTAAGACCAAGCATGACTGAAATAGTTTCACTTTTGGAGTCATCTCCAGGTATTTTCGGTAATGTGTGAATGAATTATTTATCTGTATAAACACATGCAAGCCACTTCCATCTTGTGAATACACTCATGAATACAATTTTCTTTATTTAGCATGCACATGTGTGCCAGCTATTTCTGGCAATTATATGCTGTTTTAGAGCTCTTATATTCTCATAAAATTATCAGCATGAATTACACTGTGGCATAACATAGGCTACATCTCATATTTTACATGTTCCGTTTAGTAAAAACCAGCCAAGTTACAATACTATTATTGATTTCATGTACAAGCTAGTTCTTTTGCAATATGTAATTGTGTTAATATTGTCTGCCTGTAGGCCCGTTGATGTAATCCAGGGACCCCCTACATGTTTTCTCTATTAAGCATTTTGCTCATTAGTTTTTGAGGTCTATGATGGTGTTTTAGATGAAGCTGCAGGTGAAAGACAAAGAGTGCGGCCTTCTCGAAGCCAAGCTGACATCTCCGATGGCTCTCCCCTTCTCCAGACGGTTTGCGTGGCAGAACCAGAGCTCGGGTCCCTCTGACGATAGCCCTCAGCCTGTTTTGGCTTGGCCGAGGAGCCGCGTGTCGTCTTTCTCGGGAGCAGGAGGCGGAATTAGGGAGCCAAGCTCCGTGCAATTCCAGCAGCTGTGCGTTCCCCCGGAAGCCCGTGTCCCAGGGTGAGGCCGTCTCTGCACCTGCGCTTACATGAAAGGAAACGGTTTCCAACGACTTCACAAATAAAAGCTTTACTGCAGCTCGGAGAGCTGTGGCACGTATTTACAAAAAAAAAAAAAAAACAAGTTCCCGCAAGCTTTTGCAAACTTCAGTAAGTCTGCACTGGTCTGTCATGGGAATAATTGTTAATAATGCTTTTGACTTGACGCCGAGTCAAATAACCGTGGCTGTCACACAGATTATGATGAACTCGGGTACACGCAGCCGAGCAGCGCGGCTCCCAGAATGCATTGTTGATGCAGCTCAAAATTGCATGAGTAATTTTCATCAGAAAACAGATAACTCTGACTAAGACCAAAATAAGTGCCGCGTGCGGAAGCTCGCTATATTTCATGCGGTAATTAGCTCCCCGCAGACCGTCCGGAGCGTATGAGTGTTTAGCAATGTTAAAATGCCAGATAGCGGAGTCATGAATCAGGCTGAGGAGAGTGACTCAGCGGTCGGGAGGCAGCTGTGCGTAATCTCTCTGACGTCTCGCTAATCCTGGATTATGCGCCTCCGGCTCTGCAGCTAGCGGCAGAAAGAGGGGAGAAGTAGGCAGAACAGCGCCCCCTGGCACTGACGAGGAAGGGTTTGTAAAAATGCAAAAAAAAAAAAAAAACGGTGGCCACATCGACATAAACATCTGTGCCGTTTCTCCTGCCGTCAACGCCATAAAAATTGCCCGTCTGTGAAAGCCACGGACGACGCCAGCGTCTCTCTCTCTCTCTCTCTCCCTCCTCGCTCTCAGACTGCTGGGAAAGCAGGGTGCCGGCAAAACCAATGAGGGGGGTAATGAGCAGCTCATTTTTACTAATTCCATCCATTCTGTTCAGCTGTCTTAGCCCCCCCTGCGCCGGAACGGCTACATCTGCACCGACTGGCCGCGTGTGAAGCGCCGGAGAGAGGAGAAATCAGCCAGACGGCGTATGCACGCGCGCCGGAGCTAAACAGGCTTCCGAGAGCTTCGCCACAAAGGCACGGTTCTTTTGTGGAAACAAAGTCCCCCCCCACCACCCCCACCACCCCCACCCCACCCTCCCCACGTCTCTTGTTGTCACTTCTCTGATTTCAGGATGGATCGAAAGCGCGCCGGGCCCAGCCTTCTGCACAATGCTCAGTGATTGCTCTCCCATGGAGCTCCCCGCAGCTGCTAACAGGTTTGTCTTTATTTTGGCATCAAAGCCTCCCGGCTTTATTTCATCCTTTCAAACCGCCGCAGCTCGCCATGAGCACAATCCGACCCAGCCGTTTCCAAAGTAACCAGAAAGTCCACAATAATCCAGACACAGAGTTGCAAGCTGGGGTGGAGGGGCTGATATCAAAGGGGCCGGTTTTACATAAACAGTAAACTGGAATGGTGTCCACATTTTGTGTGTAACTGTTTCATTCTCAGCTAAACTTAAAGAAGCTCAACAGGAGAAGTCAGTAAGGATGACTGCTGTGTCCACACATACTCATCCGTTTTTTTCTGCCGCTGTCTTTCAAAAGAATACATTTCTGACAGATAACCAAGCCTTGATTTTTCTTCTCCAGCATAAGCACTCTCAGTACTGCCCCTTGACCTGCTTTAAAATACTTCACTTGGGCAGATTTCCTGAGATTTTTTATTGACTTCATTATTGCTGCACGGGGTTTACCCATCGGTCTGCCTGCACCCTTGATGGCGGTTTGCCGACGGCTTCTGGAAATTTCCACATACAGTCATCTCCCATTTGCAATGGAGAGCACGGGAACCGTGGCTCATATCGAAGGTTTACAGGGATGTCCCTTGGGCAGAGTTTCACAGGAATCCAGCCCGTATTGAGGGGTCGCAGAGGTGGCTGATGGGTAGACCTCCACCCCCGCCCCCTCTCTGGCCCTGGGGCTGGCCCACACATGCTCAGGGCACGTCCCCATCAAGCCCTGTGCAGACCGTGTCACCGCAGGGGCACGTCGCTGTTTGCTTTCCCGCCAGTGACATGCTCACGCATTTGGCTGCTCTGCACATAAGGAAGACTTCGCCCGCAACGGCTCGGCAATCTGCCATTCTGTGTAAACAGGGAACAAGACCCCCACATGTAATCAAAAAAGATGAACATAACATTTTGAAGAGCAGAATCCTATCAGGGGAAACCTCCATGCCTTTTTTTTATTGGTCTACCTTACAGCCTGAGTGGTTATATAACCCTCTCCTGAAGACGGGGGGGCGGGCGGCCATGAAATAAAAGTTCAGACGAATCGAAAGAAAAAATAAAAACCACGGCCGCCCCCCCGCTGTCTCTGAAGATTACCTCCTGAGAAAGGCCACAGGTGCCGGCACCGCCTCCGGAGAGCGAGAAAGCTTGCGGGAGGGGTCCCGCGGAGAGAGGAGGAGAGGTGCAGCCACGGCGACTGGTGAGGGCGAGCGCGCCAAACTGCGCCAGAGCTGGCTGCTAACTGCCGGGATCCTGGTGTGGCAGTGGCAGCGGCTTTAGGCAGGCTCACGCACTGCGGCGTGAAAGCCGCTGCTACCCACAACACACGTGGCATGTGACGAGCACTAATCTGTGCTGACCCTGGCGGTTCCCTGGCAGCGGACAGACACAGCCAATGACAGGATGAGCTCTACATCACATGCGTATGAGGTACCTTGGAAGGGATTCATACAAGCTTGATGATTAGACGGCTGTATTTAACAATGACCTACTGCATATGTATTTATTCTTGCAGTAATATACCTCCTGAGTCACATAACTGTAGAAAACAGTATGCTTATTTTTCAATTTCTACCAGTGCACTACATTGAAAAATTATGTTGAGGACAAAATAATACATTCCCGTGAACAGACTCAAACAGCTTGTATGCTACAGCATACCAGATGTTCACCATTTATGGGTGGAAAGCTTTAGCACCGGTAAACAACTGCAAGATGACCGCAATTATTTTGTTACGAAGCCGAATGCCCAATAGCAAATAAGCCGGCCCTGTTATTGGTGCAAGTCTGACAATTTGTCAGCAATTTATCGCTGTGTTACCTTGACAGCAACTCTTACTTAGCAAGAGGCTTTCAGCCTCGAGCATGCAGGGAATGAGAATTCACATCAGAGTGCATTCAAGAAACATCTATATAAGAGTATTAAAAAAAACATGAAAAACCAATGTATCACTTTTTTATGCACCAGACTTCAACATTTTACTTAAGTGCGTTTTGTTCTTGTTCCCGTCGACATGGAAACGCAACAACTGCACACCTTCACATAAATTGGTTACTAATTATAAAATCATTTTCGGAAGATCAACATAGTGGGGATTATTAAGTTGTTTCAGGACATCCTGACCAACCTCAAACCCCCAATCCCTACCCCCCCCCTCCCAAAATGAAAAGTTGTGATTCTGTTGTCTGTGAGCTAAAGGTCCAGCAGAATCAAAATCCTGTCCATCTACACATCTCTCCGTTACAACGGCATATAAATGCATTCTGTTGCTTCACTCATTATAGATTCCATTAAGATCGACTTAAACTGAACTCCGATTTACCGCACCTTATTTGTTTTAGTCCTCTGACGGTGAATCTTAAGAGTTTCCTTAAGCCTGGCAGAGATAAACAGGGAATTAAAGAAACAGCCAATTAAAAAGCCCATTACATCTTCACTCAGTCCTCTATTCGCCCCCGTGTTTGAGCGCAGTGGACACACACACCTAAGTGCAACGGCACTTGAATGTCATCTAGCACCATTTCAAGAATAAGTGCTTCAGTCAGCTTCATTTGATGCGACTACATATTTAGAATGGAACGCACAAACATATCTCACTCAACAGGCACAGAGACACACAGAGATATACAGGCACACTTTTCTGAAAATACTGCTGAAAAAAAGGCTTTTCTACAGTTAGAACCACCCAGCACACTAAAAAAAAACACCCCAACAGAATCTTGAAAAGCAACTGGGAATCTTCGGATCTCCAGTGGGTAAGGTTGTTTAGCTTTAGAATAAGTACAACGCAAAGGAGGGAAAATCATAATTCTGTAATGTTATCACAAAGTTCACTTGCTGGCGGCAAGATGTTGCACTTGGTGCCATGTAATGATTGGGTGCCCCAGCAGTAATGATGTCACTCAAGATGAATGCATTGGAGGAGAGACCTGGTCAAAACCCATCATTTTACAGGCTGTACAACAAAGATCATACACTTATATCTATGATTGAAAGACCAAATATAAAGAGCTATATAGACTCAACAACTAGAAGCTAAAACATCGATTCACTTCTCACAAGGGCAGGATCTAAACAGACCTCCGATTGCTTACATATAAACAAACAGGCACTGTTCACTTAAGGTGTGACTACTCTGCTGGCCCTCTAGTGGTGAAATGATGTTACTGCCAGAGTTGTTCACTCTCTGAGGATGAGTGAACGGGAGAGGGACATTAGGGCTGTCTCTCAGTCACAGCCAAAAAGGAGATTAGAAGATTATACTTCGCCTTAAGGCAAAGCTGGTGCAAGATCATCAACAACTATGCAGTTGCTACACATATATCCCATCAACAGGAGAAATACACGCAGTCTTGAAGCTTGTAGAAGGATGCAAGAGGAGTGTCTCAGAAATGGAGGAGTACATGATAAACCTTACAAAACATAAAATACTCCCTATTATTACCCGTCTAACAAGATTATGAATGAATGAGTGGATATCAAGGAACTAGCGTGGTTGTAATGTGGGCATAACTTGACATTTTACTGTGTGCAACAACACTTCTCACGAAGCATAGGGCTTTAGTGGCGTCATGGCTGAATTCGTAATCGCGCTGTCCCGGTCTGACCCTAACCCTAACCCATCCCCATCTTAATTGGCTGAGTAATCCCCTCCTTCTCCGCCTCAGATGATGTGTGGTGGGCGATCTGGTGCCGGATGGCTCCTGGGCTCCCGCATTAGCGGCTGCTGTGGCTGAGTGGCAGTTGAGTCATCCCTGCTTCAGCGTAACCCACCTTCAGGTCCTCGACAGGCACTAAATAAACACAATCCGCCATTATTGTTATTCCTTTGGTTATTATTTACTTGAGGGAAAGTGTCCCTGCAGTGGGAGAACAAACAGAGAGACAGTGTAGCTGCTGTGTGCCCAAGAGAAAAAAAAGAGAGAGGAGATCTTCAGCTGAAAGGCCAAAATTTGTCTCATTTGAGCAGGTTGCGCCCACCATCCCAAGCCAAAAAACGCTCACGGTACCAAAGCACCCCCCACCCCCTACCCCCAGCTCCAGTGACGAGATGCAGAGAGGCAGAGATGGTGCAGCGAGAGGGAGGAGGTGCGAATAAAGCAGGGAGCCACAGAGCGAGCATTTCCCAGGGGCTCACTTTCAAATACTTACTGACTCCCCCCCCACACACACACACAGTCTGCAATCAATTCCCGGCTCCAGGTAGTTGCACGCGCCCAAAGGTAACCGCAAGGTAAACTGCTGATGATCTTTTTCAGTCAACAGCCCCGCCTGCCCTTTAAAGTGCGCACCTGCAATTGCTTCAATATGCAATTAGGTGGACTCAGCGTATTGCAAGGTAACCGCATATATTGAAAGGGCCGTTTTTTTATGTTTAGGAGCTGAATTTGACTCAATAAACTCTTAGTCATCGTTACTATTTCTGGTCGTGCTAAAATAATGATTTGAACCCCGGTGTAAAAAAAAAAAATCCTCTGGGTTTTTGAGGACTTGATGAGCACAGATGCCTGATAATTAAGACGTCTCCGCATGCGGTTTGTCTCCGGCGCCGTCCAGGAAAATCGCGCCTAGCTGAAAGCTGTCATTAAGGCGTTCGCACGGAGTGGGGAGAGGAGCACCAGCGACTTGCAGGCAGATGTTAAATTAGCCAGGGCCTTCCGCTGGAAAACACTGACAGACTACCGTGCCAGTCCTTTTTCTTTTCCTCTCCGAAGGGGGACAGTGCCATAAGCGGTTCATGCCGGGTTCAATGAGAAGTGGCTCGATTAATTTAGAAGACGTGAGGCGTGAGTAGTTTATTAGCGGTGTTAGCCCGGTGTCATTCGACACTCCTGACTGACAGGGATACGGAATCAGAGGTTCAGACAGACACCTCACGCAAGGGTGTCAGAACACTCATAAATATGAAAGACAGGGAAATCCCATCTAAAGGAGCAAGACTGAGTGGCTGGGTGAACGCAGGGCAGATGCTACAGAAATGGCATGACTGAAGGTGGTTACATTATTATATTACATTATTGTCATTTAGGAAACACTTATCCAGAGTGACATGCATAGGATACAATTTTTACATGTTATCCATTTATACAGCTGGACATTTACTGAGGCAGTTCTGGGTTAGGTACCTTGCCCCAGTGGGGAATTGAACCAGCAACCTGTCTGTTACAAGCCTTCCTACTTCCATTCCACTTCCACTATGCGACACACTGGTTAAAACACTGATGCCAAGCATTAAAAGAACATCAGGGCAACCATGAGGCAACATTAGACCAACACCTTCTTGCTGTTTTTTTTTTCCTCTTGTACAGCAGCTGGTCCAAAGAAAATCACATTCAGGTGTTTGGACTGGACCCGCTCATGAGGCAGCTAAAGCAGTGGAGCGTTAAAGTGCCATTTAAAGCCATTCAGACCAAGCCCAGCTAACTGTGCAATTGATAAAGCAGAGAGCCGCATCCAGCACACCCTCGGGAGTGATGTCACCAGTTGCCTGTTGGGTTTGTCCCTCCCACTTTCCCGGCCTGTCCAGCCAACAGCCTCCAAACCATTCACACGGCACACAGTAGACGGGCAGAATATGGAGGACATGAAAGCTTCTCCTACTGGAGCAGGGAATGACAAGACGGTGTTAAATTGTACAATGGTGTCACTGCAGCGTAAGTCCAGTCAGAAGCACTTTCCTGAAAGCACCTGGACATCACAGTGCAGCCGAATTCAGCAACATAAAAGAAATAGCACCTTCTCTTTGCTCATCTTTCTCTGGTTTCATTGTTCCCTTTCAGATTTCTTTCCCCCGCTGTGACATCACAATGGTCGGTGAGTGCGCTGCAGCTGGATTCGTTCTCCATTTCCATTTCCTTTTTTTCTACCGTGATGTCACAATGGCAGGTGAGGAGACCGCAGCTGGACAGGCGAAATTGTTCATCTCCTCCCATAATTCCCGGGTCCGCGGAGAGACGCTCATTTGCACCCCCCTAACCCCCACACCCCCCCCCCCCCCCCCCCCCCCCCGTGGCCCGGAGAGGCTCGGAAAGCGCGCCCCGCAGCCGCCCGCGGGTCTTCCTTCCGCAGGAACACGGAGTCCCCTCCGAGCAGTCGTCCTGCGCTCCATGACAGGCCTCGCACATCAAATCCCCCGGAGGGCTATATCTGCCACCGCCGTCTCCGCGAGGACCGGGCTGCTTCCACGCACCAGGCTTTGGATTGCTATTCATATGCAATCAAACCCTTTCTTTTGTGCCAGCAAAATCCCACTTCTAAAGGAAACCCAAACAGCATCCCTCCTGGAGGGAATTCTACATAATAAGAACTTACTCTTTGCAGCAATTTTTTAATTTGGATTTTTTTTTCCATTGCATTGAAAGAGATTAGTCAGAATCTGAAGGTGCCGTGTTATCCTTCCAGTGATGCTTCCCTTTAGGCCTTCGTCAGAAAGCAGCTAACAAACGGCTGGCATCCTCTGTGATGCTGCGGATGTTGTGAGTCATGCTCTTTAGGTGGCCTGAGGGGTTGTGTAAAGCCAAGCCTGACACCATGGCCTCGGTTTGATTAACATCTGTCCTTAAATTTTGACTCTCAATTAAATGCCAAAATTACCTTTTCCAACACTGGCAGTATATTTTCCATTAATTTTGGTCATCATTGAACGTGGCAAGTTTGCAAAACAGTACCATTTGCACATCATTGTTTACGGTTCACAAATGTTAACTGAACCTGTTGAATGAAGGCCTTTGACATTAACTGTGGGTTGAACTGGGTTAGTGGCTCCATGCAGTGACTTGAGTTCCAGGGCGGTTGATTTCCCTGTTTCCAAAGTAAAAGCCACATGGACACTACATACAACAGCAGCTTCTGATAAGAGAATTGCAGGACAAAACAAGAGATAGGACTGATACAACACAGCATATACCACAGCTTGTGAAACAGACTGGGGATTTTAGGGTGATCATTCAGTTGACTAAGATCTAATGCAGAAGAGTACCATTCAGTTTTGTTTTATGTTGCTTGATGTTTCCCTACTGGGATTTTTATGTTGTAAATGTGATCTCTGACTAGATCTGATTTATGAGAGGTACAGCATGTTCAGATTTTCTAGTTCTTGTCCATTTCGACACCAATAGTGATCAAAACCTGTCTATGTCTTTATGCACGCCCCTTTTTTGCCCCTCAGAAATCTATAACCAGTTCATTAATAAATTCTATTAAACACTGAAATACTTCTTTCAAAGTTTGACTACAGCTGGGACTAAAGCACTGACTGTGCAGGGACAGGATCAGTGTTGAAGTACCCCGAACATTGAAGACCTCTTTCTGCTGCTGAAAATCATTTTTCATTCACCAGAAACAATAGCATTTCTATGCGTTTGACCCGGCCGAATTAAATGGTTCCACCTTGATGAAACGGCCAGAAGATCTGCTGTGACACTCTTTCAGAGCTGAGCTCACACTGGATATGAATAATTCATGAACGCAGCCCAGCGCCCACCCATTGTCCACACAGAGGCTGAGGAGAACAGCCAGAGCTTTCTGGAGATTTGACCACTCTCCGCACATCATGTTGGTCTACTCAGACAAGCTGGGATCCTTCAAAGTGACTAACAACAAAATTCAGTCATCGCCCCACCGCCCGCCCCTCTCAACAGCGACCAACGTGGCAAAATTGCTTAGGAAGACAAATGAGCGAGAGAAACTAGACGTGGGCATCGATTTTCGCTACCAATCCCACCGATGTGACGTCAGAGCACTGGCGGGAAGTCAGCAGGGTCTTGCTGGAAGCTGGTGTAAGGTGACCGGCTGTGGATCACTCACTTACTCGCACAGTAGCTTCGTCTTGCCTGCCGACTGCCGCTATCCCCCACACCACCGCCAAACGTTGCCCGCGGCCACCAACTTTCACACTACAACAGGGCTCTTAGATTAATAGGCTCTCCCAGATTGCTCTTGCGTTTCCCGCCTTGGCTAGCCATTCATAATTTAATCAGGTGGCCATCACACAACCGCAAGGACAAATAGGCTGGCACGCCTCAACTACAGGCTTTTAATCTGTCCTTGCCTTAAATATTGTTTTGGAGAGTCGGGGATATTAAAGCTTTGGTCGTGGTGGAGAAACACGCTGGCGCTGTATTAAGTTTTTATTTGACAACAGCCATAATGCTGGTTTTAGGCCATGGCAACATTACGGTGCCATCGGCCCGAGACAATACAGAGTACTACATGCCTATCGATTCTTCAGTATTCTTCCTGAGCCTTTAATCACACTTTGTACAGGAATTTATGTTACATTGAGGCACTGGTAATGGCTTCATTTTTTAGGCCTCAGGGTCCCCCTCCCCCCCTCCCCTCAGGGTGAAAGCAATCATGTCGCAGCCATCCATTCGCAAACGACCACAATTACAAAGCCCAAATTTAAAATCATGGTACGAAAACTTAATCAGCTCCTCCATCAATGTCAGTAAACAGATGTCTCCCCTTTGCAATGAGACACACACCTTTCATTCTAATTGAGAGAGCGTGCGCCCTCAGGTAGCACCAAGCGGATGTGCGATTTCAATAGCTTAGCATCCCAATCAGACTCCAACACGCCACAATTAACTGTATGTTAAGTGTCATGTTTCCCTTCTCCACCTCTGTGGAGGTGAATGAGCGTGCCTCTGGACATTTCATGGCAACTTCCCTACGAGAAGGGGATCCCTCGCTGTCAAAGATCTATTCGTCCGCGGTGTTCAGATCGCTCGGAGGGGCGCCGTGTCCCGCAGGTTGCCAGGCTGATTGATGGCCTCACGCCTGCACCGTTAATCTCCCTTCTGCGGCACCAGTGCCAGCCCCCTGCCTCCAAAGCCCGCCCCAGCCACCCCTCCTAGATCATGAAGCCCCGCTTAATTGGTCTCCACAACACGTCACCTGCAGTCTTCCCCTTTACCATCCCCACAGAAAAACGTGCCTGCTCTCGCCGGCGAACGTGTAAATATGCTTATCAGGCACTTTATATGGAAATTAATGGTGAGCAGCGAGAGGCGATAGGTCCGCATTGTGCCGCTGTTACGAAAAAATTAAAAAAGCAACCCCTGTTGAATACCAACATGAAGTCATTCCTCAAGTGTCTTTTCTGATACAGTTTTTTTTTCTCTTGTTGTTTTGTCTTAAACACACAGGAAATCAGAGCAGTGCAAACCCCAGGACGGTGGAGGCGGCGGGTGCAATATTTGAACGCAGATGTTAGCGGTGATTAAAGACAAAAATAACTTCTCAGCGGGACCGCTTTTATGAGCGGAGAGGCCCGAGACGCATTAGTGCTCTTTTCTGTCCTCTGTTCATCTGAAACAGCGCGGGCACGCCCCCTACCCAAATCAAGAGCGTTTTCACTTGTGCCATCTATGCCCTCAGAGAGAATGGCCCCTTATGAAGAGAAAACAGTCTTTTCTACGCAACAGAAATGTAGTTCTGTGTTGAACTACCATACCATATTGCATTCCCATTTTGCTATTACACATGTCTCCTTACACAACAATAACGCTCAAGATATATCACCATGTCACAGTAAAGTCTGTGTGTGTGTGTGTGTGTGTGTGTGTGTGTGTGTGTGTGTGTGTGTGTGTGTGTGTGTACGTGTGTGATGAATGCGCAAATAGACAGTTTTCCACTCCACCATGCTAGGCACACTTAAGAGTGCTATCACATGCATTCAATGCAATAAGACTCCCCTTCCGGGAATCACAAGGGATTTGTAATACTGAGCAAATGGAGCCAGTCCCAGATTTTTTCTAATAATTAAAATAAAAAACCTTGCCATCTCTGTTATGAGGGCATGATACACCGCTCTTCAATGGCAGTGCTAAATGCTCACTTAATTATCTGTATCAAAATAAAAGCCCTCTAACCGCAAGACAAGTGACAGACGCAGGGATACTGGTGTCAGCCCTCCATACAGTGATGCTAATGCCTGATTATGGCTGTTACAGTTCATCAGTGATGTGAGGCTAATAAGAAATGGATCACCCCAATGAAGTCACCAGAGCACGGAATATTTAAAACTCAGGGAGCTGACTTTTCACTGCGTCCCAGACATCCCGTTACATGTTGAGGGAAGTCATCAGCTTGACAGGTCAAAACAGTAGAAACAGAAGATAACAGATTTCAATAGAAGCCCATTTAGTGTGTTGAGAACATGATAGCGGTATTGACCTTAATGGCTGATTACTGAACACCAACAAGGCGTCTCCCAGCAATCCTGGTCCTGTTAAAAACACAGAAGGACCCCTGTCCTCATGCTGTGGCCTGACAACCCTTAGACCTGGGAGGCTGAACTGTGTGCAGTAATGATCGCCGTCCAGATGGGGGCGCTATCACGGAGGCCTCAGTTTATCCCGCACTCATCTACATCTCAGACGAACCACACGTGGCGCTTGCATGTGTTCAGCGACACTGATTTTATGCACAAATCTCTCAAACGGACAAAAGTGTTTATTCATATTGTATGTGTATACTGTACTTACATATTCTTCCCCATTTCGTTTGTCTGGTACATTAACTGTCCGGACACTCGGTCAAATCTACTTTTACTAACGAGATTGCATTAGGGTTCTCTTCAATCTGCTTCTGTGACATGTAATTACTGTGCTGGCGCCATTAGCATGGGTTTGGTATTGAAAATATATTTTTTCAGTGGTTTCTGTAATATTCATTTTCTTAACATATTTTGGTGTATGAAACTGCTATAGCTAAATTGTTGTAATTTCATTCCTCCGAATGCGTTACGGGAACACATTTCCATTGGCTGTTATGAAATGAGAAAATAAAATGAGCAGCTTTTTTTGCATTCAGCGAATTCTAAAGAGAGCGCAGCGCTCTTCCAGCCACAGAAAAATTGACAGCATAATAGCATCATCAACAGTAACCTTTACCCAGATTGAATTCTTTAACTAGCCTTAACTAAGCCATCCCATCTCCATGCCTGCGTGATCTTTATTCATGAATCATGGCTCTGGCCGATTGTGAAATGAATGCCATCAGAGGCATTAATTCTCATTGGCTCAACTTCGCTGCTAGTGCACACCGCTAGAGGCCTTTAAAAATGGTGGCTGTCAGCCGTACATTGCTTCTACCCTCTACACCTCTGTATCCAGGTGGTTGTGGCTGCTAACAGGCTCTTGCTGTCCAGTATGGATTTTCTGTCTTTGGCCATACCCCTTCATTAATATTCATATTGAATCAGCAAATCAGACCTCATTGAGCCTCAAAAAGGGCAGAGACAGGCACACGTTTCTGAATATCTGCTCAGTAAGTAGAATAGCTGAGATGCCATGTCAGAACTAACATCAGGAAATGATAGAGAAGCTGGGAAAATGCAGGTATTACCAGCCAAATAAGGCTAATTAATCAAACAGGACACTGATGGAACACCTGAGGGAAAACTTTCCCCTTGCCAAATATCTTGTCATGGTGGGTGGCATTATAGACTGCCTTCAGTCAAACAATCTTCCCCAGGATGTGACGTGAATGGAAGAGGAGAAGGAGGCCATGGAAGGTTCTGCTGTTGTTGAGTACAGAGCCGAACACAGCCAGGGTCAGCCAGCCATTCAATCACCTCTGTCAATATGCATGTGACAACGGATCAGTCATACAGCTCAGCCCCAGCAAAATTGTGGTTTTGGCTATTTGCGTTTGTGTGAGTCCACCACCTGAGGGTGGGAGGACCAATCTACACCCCATGATAGCCCTACTGCCAAGTTTCATCTCTGAGTGCACTGAAGAACACGTGAAGAACAGATTACTATAGGTCGAGTGCTAAAACAGGAGCACCCCCTTGTCAGTGCCCTTTGACCCAAAGGCATGCACAATTACATTAACAAATGATTCACCAGCTGAAAGAGCTTAGGTTCAGACAAAATTTTCATTACAGATCGTTATTCAATCTTTCATCAAAATATAATGCAAGGCTAACAGTGTACACTGGGGGAAGCTGTGAATCACTGAAAAAGGTTTAATTCCTCTACAAAGGGTCTGAAAAACTGAAAAGCACTTAGGAGATTTGAAAAATTACAGCAGTGTCATGAGTCCTGACAAAATGGTATCTTTGCCCAGTTGTAGACTGAAGTGGAGAATATACCCAGGAGCATTTGCAACTATTTGTTCATTCATTTTCTGCTGAAACACTAATAACACCCTTACAGACAGTCATGGAAGAACAATATACTGCAAAATACTTTACTCGTCCCCAAAGATCTATCAGGTTTTTTAACATGTGACCTTTAACTCTGCCATAACACCAGACAGTGATGTACAGAAACCACTTCACAGCACAAGCTCCAAGTCAAAACAGGGGATCCTCCAACAAATGGAAACCTTCCACCCACCCAAAGAAAGGAAAAAAGCACATTAAGCACCAATGCTAAAGATGCTTCAGTGAACACGTAATATAGCCATAGTCACAAATGGCATGATCGGACTCCCAGCAATCATAATCACAAGTAGACATACATTATCCCTGAAGACTAGTATCTGAATTGGCTCTCAATTTATCTGAGGAAGGTTTTTGAGCATGAATTTTTTCCAATTCCCAACAGACTCATTTAAAAAAACAACAACCAACTGACCTTTCTTAATTGTGTTTAGAGCTGGCCAAATATGAAAGGTCACTCTGTACTTTGAAATTTCGAGCTTTGTCAGGAGTCTGTCATTGACACAAAGCACAACCTCTTATAAATGTCTCTGGGGAATCCATTAGCTTATTGCTCACATTACAGCAGAATGAGAAACTGGATAAAAATCCCTTTCAGTCCACTGATTTGGTTAGTCTCCTTGTTATATGTGCTTTCCTATGCGAAATAAAACTGTGCAGAATCTTCCAACAGCTTGCAACAGCTTTTATATAGGAACTCAGGGGGACAAATCCCATAAACATTTTATTATACTGAAACAGATCGCATTGACATGCCTCTCTGCTACTGCTATATTTCTGCGACACACAAATATGGAAGAAACACAGCAATCGGCTTTTTCTCAATTTCAGTTACCAATCTGACTCTGCCATTCTGTTACACAAATAGCTGAAATAAACTCTTGAATTCAGGGATAAGGCCATACAAATCTCGTTTTTTTGAGGATTGAAATCCACCACTGTGACTGTCACAGATCTGTGCGTCTGAGGTTATATCTCTGTTTTACACCGTTCGACACAGGCCATTCCCAAGTGTGTTATTTCTGCAGGCCACTAGTTTCAATGACTCCTCCCTCTCCCCACCCCTTTCATCCTGAAGGTAGAGTTTAATGAGGAAGTGACATGTTGCTTAGGACTGCCTCTCAAAAGGTCACCCCCCCCACACACACACACACACACACCTTGAACAGGGTCCTCCAGCTCATTTTGTTCAGGGTCTCTGGTGATTGAGGAACATGCCTATTGGAGAAAAGAGAAGAACCTGCCTATGTCAACAACAACTGAACTTTACAGTTTTGATTTTTGTGCCTTTCCTCTACATTTTATGGTTCCTGGTCTACAACAATGGGCTAATTTGATGAAACTATAGTGGTACTGTCAAGTCAATGTCTTAAGATGGCTGACATAACTATCTCATAAAGGACATCACTGTTTAGACGGGACACAAAGGCACTCTAAAATATGAATTGGAGGCCACTGGTCTAAATGAAATTTTAAACAAGTTTCCAGGCAACAACATAAACCAAGTCCTTCGTGTTCAAAGGGGAAAATGAATATTTGGACACGTTTTACCACCACGATCACCGTACACCTATGTGTGACAGGTAGGAGAGGAAGTCTGTATCTCTGGTTCAGGGCATGAAACTTGAAGACTGGTGACGGGTGTGCTTCCAGCGTGCCCTTAAGAGGAACAGCAAATCGGAGCTGAACAGAGTGCCACAAGGAGCACCAACAAGCCCACCTAATCTTCCTAATGGGCTCCTTTGCTATTGCTACCCACCTGCTTTTCAAGAAGGTTCCACTAGGGGGAGACACTCAGTCTCCAAAGGCAAAAGTGTGGAGAAAAAAAAAAAACAAGTGAGCAGCAGAACTCATGGCCACAAGTCCATCTCACCATGAACTGTGGACAGCTCAAGTGTTTCTGTAGCGTTCAGCTCTTAAAGCTTCTGCCCCTAACCTTCTGCATCAGGGTTGCTGTTATTATGGCACAGAATACACCTCCGTCGACCTGCAACCTACCAAATTCACTCCGCCAGCTACGGATACTGCTTCGGAGGTCCGGTGTATTGTGGTCCTGTCGGCAGAAAATGAGGAGCACCCAGATGAAAGGGAGAGGGGTCAGAAGCGGGGGATTCGGACAGGGGAAGGGGGGGGGGCTGGGGGGGGAGGACACACGTGCCTGTTTTTGTTTCGTTTCGCCGTGTTTGAAGATTCGGAGGCCCGCCGGGGCTCCCCCGTCTGCACCGCCCGCGATGTTCCCGCACGTTCGCGCAGAGGTTAGGAAAAGCAATTAATCCGCGCCGAGCCCGGCTGCGTTCTCAAAAGCACCCCCCCCCCCCCACCGCCCCCCTCCCGCCACACTCTCCGCCATCCCAACACTCACTGCCGACAAAAAAAAATGAATTGAAAGCGCTTGTTTATGAGGGCACAAATACGATCATCAAAGGAGATCTCCAGACAGTACAGTCCCTCATTGCAAATTGTCAAATTGATGGCCTTCGTTCAACACGAGCGAATGGGTTTTAAGCCAAGCTGGTGGGCACACAGTCAATTCAGAGTCAAAGAAGGCTTATTTTTCCTCTTCAGTTCTATTGTATTTCCTCTCTAATTCAATCCATCCTTAAAGCATAACATTTCCATTCCATGGGCAAAGAAGACATAAAGTTTAATGTATTGGCTAATGACATCAATATATAATTGTATTTTTTTGTATTCAAAGGGCCATTGATTGCACTGCAGTTTTTTCCCAGTCAAATCCATCTTTCAGAATCTGTTGCTATGCTACATTACACTTTTGGCGAGCTGCTAAGCATGTATCATTAATATTTTCTGCTCTGGCAATGTTTATGCATCCATTGATCATTGTATAAGCCCTGACAAACGTGTTGCAGGGTAGGAAAAGCATTATAGGAAAGTGGTTCTTCGTGTTGGGAGCGCTGTAATTTCAGTTCCCTCATTAATGCAGGTGCAATTCTCCCCCTCGCTTGGCAGTGAAAAAAAGGAAAAAAAAAAAAAACGAGAAAAAGTTTTTGAAAAATGCACAGAAGTAGATAGCAGTAACCTTGTTAAATTCTTCTTAAATTCCCTCCAGGCTAACTGCTTGAGCTTCGCAGGCCAATTAAAGGAGCACTTCCTGTTTATGCCGGCCTTATTTCATCGCACTCGGAGAAAGCAAGGGGCGGAACCTTTGAGTAAGTCTGATTACTAGCCATCCACACAACGGCGACATCACGCAGGGAGAGGCAGAGGCATTACTGGCTCTGCCACAATGGTTGGAGCTGAACTGAACAGGAAAAAGGGCCCTGAAATCTGTGTGCATTGTGCACAGACCTGAGATGATAATGCAAACGAGCAAGCGGAGTCTGCTTCTTGACATGGAACCGCGTTTAGACTGTGGAACACCGAGGCACAGGAAAATGGAGGCACACTCAAGCAGACGAGCGGAGATCTAGGGCATCACAAATCTCACGTGGAGCAGGATCACATCCCACAGTTTAGCACTGGCTCTGTGGGCGGGGCGCACGAGACTGCAATGTAAACGGTCGGAGAAGAATAATAGAGTTCCGCTATCTATAAAGTCATAAAACGCAAAATATGAAATGTCTGCGAGAGGTATGGGCTGAATGTCAATGAGATCGCTTAGAAGACAGGGGTTTTTTTTTTTTTAGTTTCACTACTAAGAGGCCAAGCCCACTGAATCATTATTTCTTTACTTAGCAGCTGTCCTTGCCCAAGACAGTTTAAGAGGTGTCATTTTTACATATTAGGCATTCATGAATGGATATTCATGGGCCGGGGTCAGGACTGAAATCAGAATAGCAGCCCTTTTGGGTACAGACCTCAGTGTTCCAATTCCTCCTCCAAATTAAAGCTCAGCAAACATACGCTGCAGTTTGCTCCCCCAAACCATTCATAATACCCAAGTAAATGTTCACGTTTGCTCTTAAAAACCTTTAGCACACTGAAAAAACATGTTAATGTCTGCACCTCAACCATTTCCCACACTGAAAACACTTTAGAGCATGTTCCTCAAACCGTTTAAAATCTATTAATGAAAAATACAATATAACCACAAGGAAATGTTGAAATCTGCAAGGAATAAAGAAAGAGGCTTTGTCTTATTCTCCACAACTGCATGCCACGCATTTGAAGAGCAAATATTGTTTCCGGCGACTTCCGAAGCTCGCGAGTGACGGGCCTCAGTCAGGCCCGTGGCGATAAACACGCAGGCGATGTCAAAGCGGGCCGCGGCGCGTTTGAAGTGCGAGCGCCAGACAGCGATTCCGTCTGGAACTCCGGGAGACGGCGCTGATGTGTGAGATGACATTTTCAGCACCTCGGACAGCTCCTCTCGCAGCGGAGCCAAAGGAGAACGCGCTCTGTGACTTTCTCCTTCTTTCTCTTCTCTCACGGCTTTCCTTTTTTACTTTCCTCGCACAGAGCCATACGGATGCACTTCGCTCTGCAGTAACGAGCACGCCGACGAGTTCCTTTAGTGCCTGGTGGCCTCTTTTGCGCTTTTTTTTTTTTTTTTGAAAGGAAGGCACAGTTGGTTCTCCCCGCAGGAGAGCAGTGATTTTAAAGCTCTCCGGACCCCGTGACTCAGGCCTGGGCTGAATAATGTAGGGCTTTTTTATTCAGTCCTCAAGCATGAGTGCACAGTCCGGCCACGCGGATAGACTGTGTCAACTTTTCACTTATTCATAACATTTATTTACTCTCCGTTAAAGCCGAGGGAAAGCCGCTCAGCTTGGCGCTTGCAGAGCGTCTTTTTAAAGGCCTTGATAAATAAAAAGCCTTTTCAGACCTTGGATATATTGGTCATCCCATGGTCATACCCTGCTACTAACCACATACTGTACACTATGTTCCAATATACTGTTTCCCATATGCCATAGACCAGTGTTTCTCAACCCCCTCCTGGAGTGACCCCTGCCCTGCATGTTTTAGATCTCTCCCTGCTCCAACACAGCTGATTCAAATGATCAACTCGTTATGAACTCCTGAAGCTGCTTACTAACAAACTGATCATTTAAATCAGCTGTGTTGGAGCAGGGAGAGATCTAAAACTTGCAGGGCAGGGGGTACTCCAGGAGAGGGTTGAGAAACACTGCCATAGATCATATGCCATATACTCTATAACATGTACTCTATTCCCTATGTAATATTCCATTGACCATACAACATACTGGGATGGCAGGTAGATGGTATCTGCCAAGTTGCTGGGGTCTACCCCATACCCATATAGCACTGAGCTCTTTTTGCAGTTCCTTACAGTAATAACCACCTTAAAGCTCCTGAGGTCTGACTCATTCCAGACAGTAAATTCTGTGCTATTTATCCTAACTTTAACATACAAATTTTGGATACACATCAAATACCATATTCCGTGTACCACATACCATACACTGCACCCCATACACCCTATACTTCCACTGGTGCTTTCAGGATCTAATTTAACAATCAGTGATGTTAATGGGTGAAATCATCTGTCCTTTAGGTTGTAATTATGTAGTTTGATTGAGTTTCTTTATGCCTAATTATGGCAAGCTTCAGTGCAGCTTTGTCAGAAGGACATAATTTATACCCCTCTATACTCACTATTTAGTGCAAAGATTTAGCAGAGGCTTGTTCCCATTGACAAATTTCCCCAGCATAAAAGTTTTGATTAATCACATATTTGGTTTAACTAATGAATCACACATAATTTATAACAATCATTTAAAATAAGTAATGACACTACAACATTTTTCTTTTTCCTTTGTGTCTTACTGTGCAACTCTTTGATGGTGACTTGCACTTCAAAACAATAAGGCCACCCCCCGACCACCACCACTGTACCCGCACACACGCACACCTACATAAACACCTTTTGTTATACGACTTTATATCATGGACAACAATTCTATCCTAGACGTCTTTGCACGTGCATTAAATCATATTAATGCGGATTCGTTGGCACGTATGTTTTACAAACTGCATGTGCTGTTAAGTGAACGGGATACATTTTGATTATGATTACGCACACACCGTTTCGGACTGGGTTTCGTGAAAATAACTGCCGCCGTCGAGGGTGTACGCTTCTCAGTAGTGTATATTCAAAGATGAATAATGTAATGAGCCTAGCTCCCCTCCTAAAATGATCAAGCTGTAATGCATAATACAACACGTCAAAGCAGTTTAATGCCGGATACAGTCATCGGTGTCTTATATGAGGTGTCTCGCATGAGCGAACCATGACTAAACAATAATACATTCGTTCCTTGATCAAAGATTAGAGTCTGCCGGACAGTCAGAATTTTCTAGCAGGACTCAACATCGCTGTTTTCTCAATACCTAAGCTTTTCCCCCACCTTGTGTTCTTTTATTGCTAGTTTCTAGAAATACGTTCATTATTTTAGTGTCTGTTCTATTTTACATAGTATTATCAATATGTGCGTCACGGTAGTGCTCTATAATTGCTTATAAAGCTCTAACTTCAGACGGACATCTGCTTGGGCGACTGCAGGTTCCTTGAAATTACTGCTCTCTACGAGCACATTTCCATTACCTCAGCATCACGCACGCCACAGCGGCGCGTCGGAACTATGCTGGAAGTTAACACATGCCAAGCTTAATTTACTTCCACGGGACAGACTTCGGTGGCATGACGTTTTGGTTTAGCTAAATACATTTAAGGTATTGTATTCACATACCGCTTAAAAAACACCCTGACCTCAAAGTCACGCGCACTTCTGACTAGTTTAACTAATAATTGTGACGCAGAATATTAGACTATGTATATCTCGTTCATTTAATTGTATGAAGTTTGGCGTGATTTGCTGCTCAGCAACGACAGATCGTTCGTAAAGCATGTCGTTCCTGTCTACTTTAGCATTGGCGATCAAAGCAGTGTAAAAATGTCATGCAATTAATTAGTGAAGAATGCCAAGTTCACTCAAGTTGATAATCTTCGTGTATAGGATAAATCTATCCCGTTGTGCCAATTCTGTACTGCCACATACACAGCCAACGATATCCACGGAATAATAGCCATAAGCCATTCGTCTAACAGTAATATATAACGAACATGTTAATCTCAAAACATTCTAAAACCTTGTTTGTACCGCGACGTCGTGTTTCACCATTTATCAGGGGAGTTTGATGTAGTGTGGGGCTGTTGCAGTTGTTTTCTGTTTGCCGTAAATTCAAATTAAACATCTTTTTGGCGTGCGTAAAATCCCACAATCAGTCACTGGAGCAGACAAGGAGCAGCCCTGCTCGCAGTTTAAACGAGTGAAAAAGGAATTCAAATAAAGTCTTCACTACCTGGTCGTGTGCATTTTCCCCGGAGAAGTTGAGAAGGCATGACGAAAATAACGCGTCTTCAGATAGCGCATAACCTTCCATCATCTGCGGTGCTGGGAGGAATAAGGAGTGAATTTGTTTTTGGAAGTGTCTCCCTTCCCTCGTCGCGTCTGTCCTGTTTATTCTACGGCGCCGTGTGTGATACACGAGAAGAAGGAGCAGGCTGTGTTGTGCTTTGCTATGTCACGTGAGCGTTCTCCTTCCAAAACCGGGATGCCTTCACTGGATAATTTTTCCCTCTAGTCTTTGGTCCACCACTGCCTCAGTGAAACCCGTGGTGAACATAAAAGGTGGTACCTGTAATGAGGCGCCGCAACAGGTTGTCAAAGGAGCGTCACGAGTGGTGTAAGTGAAATGCATTTCACAGCTGAAACGTGACTGCGTGACTCCTGGAAATGCGCATAAGGTTTCGCACGTGTTTCATACTATCACGGGGTAGAACATATTGCAAACATGCAAAATTCAATGAGTCAGCAAGTAACCATTGGAAAGCAGGTTGGCATTAATGCTTCTGTAGGAATTTCGGTGAATATCTTTAAGGAGTTGCCATGAGCGATGCTAGCCATGGAGAGAAAGCTGCATCCCAGCTTGGCATGAAGAGCACATGTTCATGGTGTCATTGAGGGAGGTCAATGTTTAGTTTGTGGGGTAGGCATCAGCCAAATGACACACACCAGGATGCAGAGGCCTAGCTGTGGATGCTTTGTTTCTGTGTGTCTGTGTATATGTGTGTGTGTGTGTTTGTGTGTGTGTGTGTGTGTGTGTGTGTGTGTGTGTGTGTGTGTGTGTGTGTGTGTTTGTTTGTGTGCGTGCGTGCGTGCGTGCGTGCGTGCGTGTGTGTATGTGTGTGTGTGTGTGTGTGTGTGTGTGTTTGTGTGCGTGCGTGTGTGCATGCATGGTCATTGTCATTTGTTTATTTGGCAGACTCTGTATTCCAGATTGACTCACAATGCTGTCATGGCACATTAAGTGCATATCACAGGAGCAACAGGCGCAAGGGCATGAGAACATAGCAGCAAGATGCACAGCAGTGATAAAGCATCAGGCTAAAAACACAGCTAAGATATAAATACTCAGCCTTAACCTTTAAAACATATTAACATAGTGTAATGAAAGTGAGTTTACCTTATGTCACAGCATGGACACAGTGCCTGGCAACAATGCACCAGAGCTGCATTACTTCAGAGGGGAGACCTCACTACGAGAGAGAAGAAGCTCCTGGAGGTATGAGGTATGGGGTCTGCGGTCTTGTTGAGGTCAGAAATCAGCCACTACAGCACAGAGAATCAGCTCAAAGCCTCTCTGACCGGAGGGGTCAGCGAGAGGAGCGCGCTCCGACGCGGCCATTTCCCTGCGCAGAGATCAAGCGGTCGGCCGAAGCGGCCTTTGACCGGGTCGGGCTACCTGCTCTCGCGTGCACCGATGATGCCTCGGTGCGTAGTCATGGACCGCTCATTGTGGCCGATTACCATTTTAATGAGGAAAAAGTCCCTCTGAGACACAATTAGCAGTGGACAGGAATGACCCACCAAGTCAACCTCATTTAAATTTTGGCTACTTGTGAATTTAGACATTTTTAATGGGCATTTGAATCTCAGAAACTACCCTTCAGAGGCAATTTACCTCCTTCACAGTGAGATGCCCCCCCCTCCTCTCTCAGAATCCTGCCCTACAGCCCTGAATGACCTTATGCCTCAATTAAGTTTTTTTCCAATGGTTCTGTTGGGGCACAGACTGTGGCGTTCCGTTATGGCTTTCTGTTCTGGGGAAAAGGAATTCTGCCCGCCTCATTTCGACTGGCCATTCGTAAGCGTACTTTTAATTGAGAGCGCCGAGGCCCCGTAGATAGCTCACCGCATTTTCCCACGTAGGTGCCAAGCCTTAGAAAAAAAAGATGCAAGTGGCACAAACACTCTGTATCTTAGATGTGCAGCTTGTTTTTGATCCCAAACTTCTCCGGTTCAATCTGAAGCAGTCTGTCATCTGGGGGGAAGTGCACTGAACACTGAGACATATGCTCAACGCCCAGCTGAAGCCAGCGTAAAGGATGGTAGCAAATCTCGCACAGCTTTTGCCAAGCAGAGGCAAATCTTATTCGAGTCATAAAGGTGTCATAACTATGCCTGCCAGGGGCAGAGGTGTGTCAAGCATAGACTACAAATTTTTTTGCAAAAGAAAGACATAAATTACACCTTCAAACTTCAAACCTCTCCAAAAATAATAGTGCATGTCCTCCTGGACTGGGCACCTCTTTTAGCATATACACAGATTAAAGGTGTAATTGCAGTTGCACCAAATATACAGTTGTTGCAAAATAAATGAGTTTAGTTTTGCAACGATTCCGCTGTGAAGCACTCTATGCTAATTACAATTACTTTTTTTATATAAAATGATTAATTAAATGACTGACTGGTTGAGTGGCAAAATTTACAACTATGGCAGTAAACAGTGTAGAATCCAAGACGCCAGCAACATCTCACAGGGAAAAGTCCTCAGTGCATTGTGTAGGGAAATATCCATCTGTGTCTACATCACACTGTCTGTGTGAAGTCTGTCTGGCAAATGAAACTATGGAGCATGTTTTCTTGGAGTGTGATTTATGTAATGGTGACCATATTGAATTAGAATAATGTTTCCGCACTTCGGCTGTCCGAGGTGACGTTGTGTGGGATTCTGGGATATAGTAACATTCACAAGTGGGAGGTGGGATGTTATGTACACTAGGAGTAAAGAATAAGTAGCGATTCCATTTTTTTGATCCACACTCCTACATTCCTACACAGCAGGTGGCAGTATGTACTGTACCTTTCTGGTTGTCAACCAACCCTTTAAATCCACTGAAGCAGACAGAGAATGAAAAAGACAAAGCCTGCCTCTTCTCTTCAGCTGAAACTCAGACAGGGTTTACTTTGCTGCACTCGATATGGACTGATGTCAAATCTAAGACGTGTTATGAGTAAATTACCTCAGGCTGGTGCTCTAAACTCGTGTATATTAACACTCGGGAGAGGGGGACTGTCCACATCTGAGTTGGTAAAACAAAGATGCGCTGCCCTCCTCTTCACAAACAATGCATACTCTACCCTTGGCATCCTGTGTGACACAGAACGAATCGCAGACGAGAATGCATGTTTAGTTCTATTTAGCTAAGAAATTGATTGACAACTTCGCAAACAGAGATTACGTATATAATGCATTTCCAGTTAAAGGTCCTAGGCATCAGACTTTACCACAGTTGACACCCGAACTACTTTACAGATAGACTTGTAAGTGCTGCAAGAGATGTCGTGATTGAATCATCACCAGAGGGGCCATTACTTCAAATTAACATACCATCGGAAACTACGACAGATGGATTTTGTCATATTGCAGTCACCTCTAGCATCTTCCCAGAGGACTGTGCTGCGTTTCTGCTGCGCGATGGAGATACGACGCCTTGTCAGCGCTGATTTCCAAGGCAGGGCGCACGCTGCGATAAACACCGGCGAAACCCCGCACTCCAGCGCGGCGAGTCCTCCTCCCCCGCCGTCAGTGCGAGCTAGGCAGAGCCATTACGGCTCTAATTGTGGTAATTGCACCTAACGACGGCTGCGTGACAGCCATTCTGGCTCCCATTGTCCCCGGCTTTTCATCTCACGGGAGGAGCTCGCAATCAGCTCTCGAATGTGTCTAAATATCGTGCTTTGTTGATATGCTTTTGATAATTATTGCATCACGCAATCATGGAGAACAGATTATGTTCCTCCTCCCTGTGCCTCCACTGTTGATACTACCCATTCCATGATTGCCCCCAGTCTGTAATGAATGTTGTTAACCGAGGAATTGTATTGCTGCCAGGTACATACATAAGCGCCTCGTCCCAGTCTTGGCCTGTATCTGAGACGAGATGGTTGAAGTGCCTTTGAAGGGCTATTCGGGACCTGACGTTGTCTCTACGTGTGACTGCTTGACTTCATGTCACAACCAGTCCTTTACCAATATAAGACACTGCAAAATATTTAAGCTTTGCCTGATTCGTTCAGATATGTAGAGAGAGGAAAAGCTTAAGGAAATGAATTGTGGCGAAGAGTACATGCACATATATAGGCTCCATTTAATTTCAGTTCTAATAACTTCAGCAGAACGTCTGTGCAAATAGCCTATAAATATTCGAACAATCATGATAATCTTCTCACTCGGTACATTACGTAATACCCTTAATATTCGTTTAACAACGACTTCGAATACTACGTCCATCACACTCTAAAAGGCAGAGCTAAAGAAATATTTCCGCATCTCCTCTGGTACCGAAAGCAAGCGCTTGTGTTTAAAATTGCTTTTCCAAGTTCTCTTTCCCCAAACGCAAGTCCGTAATACTCAGATTGTCTAGGATTGTCCGTCATTTTTAAGGCCCCAGGAAGAGGAACTCGTTGTTCGTCTGCGGTTAATGGATTAATATACCAGCGGAGAAAAGATTCCGGGCAGCCCGACAAAACGCACGACGCGATTCCTTTAACGCACCGCTGCGGCGCCCGCTGCGCGGCGTCACGGGAAGTTAGCGGTCCATTTCAGCGCAGCAGGTGACCAATTTACAACGAGCGGCCGTCACCTTTAAGTCTGCGGCTCGGGTGAAGAGGGATGTTCCGTCTGAAGGGATAACCTATGAATATTTCACGAGTTGAAAAAGGAACCCAAATGCTTTACATCAAAATACGTTCTTAACTTAGAAGCTACACTTATCCGAAGTTACACAATTTGCATTTTTAGCGGCTGGATATTTGCAGAAGCAATGGAGGTTAGTTACTTTGCCCCGACCACGGTTTCACACTGCTAAGTTTGTAAGTCCGGGTCCTTAAGTGGCTGTACCCCACTGTCATTACTGAATATACTATCAGAAGCGTGCCGGTACGTAACGCAGCTGAATGGAAAAAATATTTCCCAAATTGACTGCTTTGCATCAGAATGTGCCCAGCTTTGCCTAATCCACCGGAGGGACTTAGTGCCAGAACTGAAACCACTGTCACGCTTTTTTACTTTGAATAATGCTTTGATTCTAGCCCCCCGAGCATCCATACAAATACGCGGCCGTGGTGTGCAACGACGTCACTTCTACGACAACGCGTCAGTTGTGGGCTTTACCGGACTGGAAGCCTCTGGAACTTTCCGCAACGTCCCTGCGAGAAAGGCGAGTACTACATTCACGCACATCGCTGAACAAAGAGACTACTGGCTCCAGAACAACTGATTTTTAGCCACTAAGAGTTTAAAAATATCCGCATCTGGATTCAGCCAGTAGGCGCAGCGTTACTGTATACGCAGCATTTTGGCAAGTTCACAACTGAAGGTCCCATTTAACGGAGATTATTCTTACCGTCTCTTCCTCACACTTCAATCTTAGAGGCTACCCAATCATAACAAACTGCCCAGGCTGATATTAATAGCTTTTATTGAGGTCAAAGACTGTCTACTCATGTACATTTTCTTAAGAGTTCACAATTTCTAAAAGGAATGTCAACATCAACATGAACAATCATGCGTAATGTTAAGTAACTGTATTCCTGTTGAAAACCTCAGAGAATTGGGGGAATTCGCTTCCGAAATGATTTCATAAATGCCAACGTTTTGTACTACACTACTGGTGGACAAAAAAAACAAAACAAACAAAAGAAAAACAGCAAAAGCAGAAAGTTATAAAAAAATAATCAAAATCTGAACAGTAGAGGAAAACAAAAAAACGAAAAAATTCTTCCGTAAAGGTTGTCACACGGATGCACGGTGTACAACTTAAAGTTCCGATGCTTTTGGGCACTGGAGTGGACGCCTCTTCCTCTTGGCCCCCTGGCTCCTCAGTACTGGGAGTACTCCTTGGTCTGAAGCTTGGCGATGATGCGCTCCAGCTGTCTCTTAGCCTCGCACTGTGGGAAGTTGCTCATTTCGTAATACTGGGGGGCGATTTTTATCAGCCTGAAACGAGGGAAACAGCATTTCAGGGGCGCCCCATAGGACAGTTTCACAGATGTGTCGGACCGCTTAAAAAGGGTGTTCAACGGGGCTGAGCCCGTGGAGAGAGATGAGAAGTCAGGGGACTTACCACTCCGGTTTGATGTCTGTGCACGTGCGGATGTAGTTCTTGGTGGTCAGGACGAACTCGTTGTACAGCACCCACTCTGGCTTGTGGTCCAGGACAGTGGAAGGGTGAAGCTGGACCACCTGGTTGTCCTTCACTGTCAGGTAGTGTCCAGTGCGCTCCAAGTGTGCCACCTGCAGGCAGAGAGAGGAATGACATGCTGCACACACAGGAGCAGACGCAAGCACACATACACACAAGATAGTACAAGTACAGACACACACAGACACACGTATGCACATTCACACATAAGGACAGAAAAGAATCTGGTCTTCTTCCACTGTCCCTTCTTCTTTTAGGTAAAGTTCTCATTTCCTTTATTTTGGGATTCTGTTTCCCTTAATCTGCCACAAACACAACAGGGCAGTGTGATTAACACTGCAGCTGCAACCGGATGCAAACGCTCCTCTCCGAGATCAGGTCTGTACGCAGTAAATCGCGGGGCGAGTCTCCCCTGGATCCGGCACAGGCTCCGTATCCATCACCCGGTGTTTGGCACGGGGCTGACTGGGGCGAGACTACGGCTGTCAGGAGGAGGACAAACTGTGAAAAGAGCCCCCCGCGCGCGCGCATTTCGTCTCGCGCTGACAGCCCCCGAACACCGTGTTCCCGAGCGCCGCCCCGAGCAGCGACAGACGAGCCGGCGGCGGCCCACATACGCACAGAACGCAGACGGTTCGGGCGATGGCAATCTCAAGGGGTGGGGAGTAACTAAATTCCCCCCGAACGAATAAATGAGGACCGTGAAGGAAACGCGCGCTGCGGTCTCACCTCTGCGAGGGATTACCACTGACGATTGTTTAAATATTAATAGAGCTGTTCGACTTGTCATCTGGCTCGCTCCTAATCCCCTGGAAGTACTGTTGCAAAATGCTGTTTGTTTTGAGCGAGGTGCAAATTGGCTTCATTTCTGCGTCTGCGTTGGTGTTCTTCTGTAAATACTTAGCAGGATCCTTATCCATTATTAAACTGTGTACCCTATTATAGCTTTATATTAATTGGCTGAGATGTTTTTTTACAGAAGTTTTCAAAAGAAGGAAAAAAAGCAGCTGCTACGTCCCACTTCCTTTTTTCCTGGGTCTCAGAAGCAGTTGATATTCACACCAGGACGGAGACAGACGACTCAATTCCCTTCATTTCTTTTGCTCCCGATTGGAGAGCTTGGGACACGATCTGCTTGTGGTTGTATTCTGATTGTCGATGGTTCAGTGTGCCCCTATGGCGACCACAACCAGACAAAACACTCAGGTCTTCTGAGGGACCAACTGCCTGTGCTGAAGGCCACATGTGTAATCATTTACACACACAGACAGACAGACAGACAAAACATGTTCCTTCGTAAGAAACGCACACGGTTGTAAACAAACACTTTACCACTTTACCACACATAAACCACAATCCTTTAAATTATCATAGGCCATGTTTATTTCCTTTTAACAAAGAGGAGCGACGCGCTCAACTAATAAACATGATAACCGTCATCACAACATCTAGCGCAGAGATAGAGAGAAAGAGAGAGAGGGAGAAAGAGAGGGAGAGAGGGAACAAGGGAGAGAGGGAGGGGGGTGCTAACCTGCATGAAGAAGCCGGTGACCAGGGCCCGGCGGATGTTGATGTAGTAGTCTCGGCTGGTGAACTCGGTGCTTCTACGCGGCAGGTTGAAGCGGTCCATGATCCTGGACAGCTGCTGCCTCACGTTGTCGGCAGACATCAGCGAGCGGTAGTTTACGAAATTGTCGTAGCACCACTGCGCCGACTCATGGTCTGTGGAGCAGAAAGGGGGAGGGGGGGGCAGGCTGAATTTGGCAGGCGGAGCTCCCGGTTTATAGTGACAGTTTCAGCTACTGGGCTGCCTCTGTGTCTTCACTCTTAGCCAGTATAGCAACAGCAATAGTACAAGGCCACAATTCACAAACAGCACAACTGGGCAGTTAGATTAAGTGGGGAAAAAAATACCACAATTTCATCTCCCCTTCAATCATCTCAGAAGAAATAAGTGCACACTTTTGAGGCTTTTTACAAAGCTTTTTCATCTCTTTTGGTTTTCTTTTTTTTTTTTAAACAGATCATGACAGCTAAGCCCTGCCGGTTCAGCGGACGCGCGCCATACTCACTCTGTTTGAATGCGTGGTAGACGTTGAGCAGAGTCAAGTGATCTCCGTCTATGTGCGCAAACCGCATCTTGGACTCATCGGCCGCTTTCTTAGCCTCCGTTGGACGAACAAAGCACTGCGGGACTGAACAAGGTTGGTATGGGCCCCAACACAGACGCCCATAGGGATGAGTCAAGCATTCACAGACAGAGGGAACAAGGCCTAGCAGCTACATCAGTTCACAGAGCATGGGGCGGGGCGGGGCTGTGGGGGCGTGTCTCATGGCCTCTCCAACTGCATGACGAACTGCCTACTAGCTTGTGTGGGGGGAGGGGCTCAACACCTAACCACATCTGGAAGACAAGAGCGTTTACACAACTGCAGAACGTTAACAAGGCATTCGAGTGTAACAGCACAAGACCTCCCCTCCCAACCCCCTCCACCCAGCACCCCTGCTGAAAGACAGACTACAGCAACTCCCTCTGGAACACAAGGACTAGCAATAAAAGTAGCACACATAAGAAACCAGTGAAACTAGGCTTCACTGCGCCAGCTGTCCCTTGTTATAACGCTGCTGTTTGAGTCCATGAATGGGACTCCACATTCGATTAAAGGTTATGAGAGCGGAGGAAAGGTGATAGTATTTGGTAATAAAGAACCCAGACACACAAGCTTAATGTGTCACTGCAAGTCTGCTTTATAACAAGGGAGTACTGTTCTAAGCATAGGCAATTTATACGTCTTAAATAATGAATTCCACAGAATTTACTGGGTTAAAAACTAAACAGCGGTTCCACATGAGTCAGCGTTAAGCGGTTTCATACAGCAAAAAAAGCACCATCCAAATCTTAAAGCTTTGACTCTGAAGGTCAGCGGGCGACAGCATTCAAGGACCGACGGCCATCTGATAAGACCAAATGGAACAGGAGGATACAAAAAGGCCCTGTCCATCTACCGGACAGCTAGATATTCCGAACAAGTTCGCAAACACACCAAGTCGCTATGTTTTTTGACAAAGGCAATTCAACAGACGAGTACATTCAGCAAAGTTCATCTCTTTAAAAAGTTTTTGGTTTTCATTTTATCCACATTATGTCCCTGGGACCGACTCCATCGCAATCTTAAAGAGCGATCTCAGTGATGGCCAGACACAGCTCACGCGGGTCGCCGTGCTGACAGGAATTTCTCCTCACGCGCCGCAGACAATTTAACGAACCCGACGGAGGCGATTTCCCGCCGGTGCTTCGGCTAAAGCCACTGGGGAACGGCGTGAGCTGAATTCTGTTTGTTTTCTTCCTGCCTCTCAAAGGCAAGCCTTTTCATCGTAACTACCACTCAGCTCGGGCAACCTGTGGAGCAGCTGCAGCAAAAGAATGCTCTGGCTGTGCCGGCTGTGCGCTCAGTCTGTTACGGCAGGCAAGCCTTCTCCCCTCACTGAAATAACATCAGCTGACAGCAGCGGCTCTCTTCTCCGTTAACCAATCAGGAAGACCCTCAAGTCGCGGCAGAATCGGTCGGCTCTACCCAACAAGGGGCGCGCGGCAAATTCGGCCAATCGGAACGAAACCCGGTCGGAAGGGGCCTCCTTCGAGGCGGGCCGCGCGCGCGCACGCGGTTCACAGGCTGCGGGTGGCGCTCTCTCCCGGGCATTACCTGACAGCATGGCGGTGATGGACAGGATCTCGTTGGAGCAGTTGAACTCACAGCTGGCGATCACCATCTTGGCCAGCTGCGGGTCCAGGGGGAACTCGGCCATCATGGAGCCCAGCTCCGTCAGGTCGCCGTCGTCGTTCAGGGCCGCCAGGTAGTTCAGCAGCTCCAGGGCCCGCATCAATGTCTCCGGAGCTGCGGAGCGAGAGAACGAAAGGGAGAGGAAGAGAGGGAAAAAAAACAGGGTGGGGATAGTGGGGCAGAGAGAGAGAGAGAGACAGAGAGAGAGAGAGATAGGCAAGGAGAAAGAGACAAGGAGACAAAAGTGGACAGTAGTGAGAGAGACAGAGCCATAGGGAGAAAGAGACAGGGAGATGGGGGAAAGGTGAGCATGAAAGGGAGAGGAAGAGATGGAAAATGGGATGGGGGCCAGGGGGACAGAGAGAAAGGAAGGAAGGCAGAGAGAGAGAGAGAGAGAGAGAGCCGTAAACACAGACATCCCAATATTATTCCAGCTGGCAAAACAGCACCACTTTAAGCCTGTACATCTCGCCTCTTAACACAACCAGGCACTCAGCCACCAGACTCAACCATCAGTGGCCTAACAGGACCCACCCCCCACCCTCCTGCCCAGCTCCGCATCTCAGTGGCTTAAAGACACCTGGAGAACCAGCTGGACTGTAGCCCTCTGGGACTGGAGCACAGTCGCTCTGACCACAAGCTGTGCGGTTCACCAGAGCTTCAAAACACCCACACCACAGCCAGTGCTGCAACAGGGTTTTCCTCACCTGCTATCTCTGTAATTCTTTGGCCCAGGTCTTGTAGAAAACGCTGAACTAACTGCTGTACAAAACTGAGTCACTGATACGCAAGTGTTTGCGGCCAGCTGCATGTTAACAGATGAATCACCAGGCAGACCGCAAACCAAGCAGATTTTACCCTTACCCTCTGGGTATGATTATTTAAAACATATTGCGTTATTATTACCAGATGACTACTCTGGACGGTTGTCCATCTCTTATGAAGTACAGGTGGACAGCATTACTCATGGGACTGTACCTTAAGCCCTCAACGCCCTGAGGGGGGAAATCGTACTCAATCGTACACAAAATGAACACAAAAACTTCCAAATGTTATGACTAATGCTAAACACCTACTCCAAACACGACCGACTGTAATCTACACCATTGTGCAAGGAGCCAAAATTACATCCGAGTGGCTTTCTGAAAGACAGCAATCAATGAGATCAAAGGCTTAAGACTACAAGGACTTTACATCTTGTTGGCTTTGAATACACTGCTGGCAGACTGCAGGAAAAAAAATGTCAAGAAACCAATTAATCCCATCAATCTGTTCCGTGTTCCATAATCACTGTATTTTGGCTTTTGCGTTTTCTGCTCAGCTAGTCATTCGACTGCAGCGAGGCTTAATGAGTGAGGAGGGAAGCAGGTCAATAGGAAAATAAGTGATCTTCCGGCGTGCGTGAAAACGCTACCGGCCAGGTTATGGATCGTGTGAAACGTTTTCCATTCGGTTAGCGGACCTCAAATGCAATCGCGAATGCAATGGGATTAAGATCTGATGACATTCACGGTGGCCCGTTTCTAACTATCCCTGAGTTGAGAGAACTTGAGCAGTGACCCAACTGCTCGGCTCCTCTCCTCTCCTCACCCCCTAGCCACACCTCGCAGGTGCCGCTGTGACATCATTTCCTGAGAGCGCGGGCGAAAAACTGCACTCAGAGACTGTATCTGTTTAAGGAAAGCGTCCCGATTAAAAGTGAGGATTATCATGACTGCGGGGGCCGGCTGCTGATTCAGTGAGTACGAGCTGTTCTTTTCTATGAGGCTCAGACACTGAGCTGTGTGTTGTGTGTGTGTGTGACTCATTGAGCTGTGCGCGTGCGTGTGTGTGCGTGTGTGTGTGTTATTGTTTAGGGTGTGCACAGAGCGTGGGTCATCCCACTGCTACGTCCTCTGTGAGAGGAAAGACAAGCACACAGTTGATGTTACCTTTACTACTACACTTAACACTTATAATACCGACCCATACCAATAGCTTTGATGAGCTAGTTACATAGATGGAGAAGTGTCTCTCGATGGCCTGAAGGGCGGCGCCCAAGGTACACTTTGGGAGAGGGAACACTGGCACCGCCAGTGTCGGCCCCCTCAGGTGAAGGACCCGCTGCTGAGATACTCCTTCAGGCCCCTCATAATGAGCCGGTGGGCTCGGCCACAGCAGGGGGCTGGGAGCGCCGCCAGGTGCCGCCTCACACACCGGTACACGCTCCAAATTATCGTTCTCTACAGTGTCCACCATTACAGGCAGACTTTCAAAATAAGAATCTTAACGGCAGTCTTCCATCAGCATGGCTGTGATGTCCGGTACTGCGTGCTGTTCCACCAAACCCTCGTCACTTTATTCCCGTCTGCCACTAGCACCCAGAATGCACTGGGATGCGAGTTACACACCACCTGTCTGTCAGCACAAGGTGAGGACACTGCTACATTAACCATAAATTCAAATCCCACGCTGTATGACACAAGCGAGCTTACCCAATGTGCACTGTATTAATTGAGAGTTGGAGTCGTCCATGTGTTGAGAGCTGGTTCATGTGTTTGAGTGGCAAATAATGTGATTTTAAAGTAATTAAAACTAAATCTGTGAAACATCACAAATGCCTAGCGTGGTGCTACCTAAGTTCATTCCGGCAGAGGAGCATCACAGCAGGCACTGTAGCTCTCTGTAACAAAGTGAACCTCAATATTATGAATTATATGAATCTTGCAGTGTGCCGCTTTAAAGTTAAGATCACAGGACGGGTGATACTCCAGCTTTTATACATCTATAGAGCAAACCGCACAGCAATGTGTTCTGACTTATGGTCTTCCTCAGACAACTGTTACAACACAAAGGTCCTCAAAATGGGGAGAGAGTCAGTCAAGACCAACCAATCATGTGGTTAATCGCCTGGCTGGAACAAATGCTTGGACACTGTGACCTTCCAGCAGCAGGAGATAAATAGCCCTGCTTAATTCTAAAAGCTACACAAAAATGAAGTGACCGGTGTTTTCTTTACCTGGGGGGTCCATGAAGTCAAAGTGCACCAGGTCATCAATACCGAGCTTCTTCAGCTGCAGGACAACTGAGCCCAAATTGGACCTCAGGATCTCAGGGTACGTGTTGTCCTGTTGAAAATGAGGAGGAAACTTGTCATTTTTCCCCCCCACACACCACATGGCAAACAGCCCACAGCCTGGAGTATCTAAAAAGCCATTTAACTCATTTGAGAGATCAACTCACTGTTTGGAACGATATTTATAGGAAATTCCACAGATATTCAAATTTCTGAACAAATATTCAACTCAATGTGCTTCAAAGCACTGTTCAAGCTGTAAGTGCCCATTTTGTTGTCTCATCATGAATATTCATGTAGAAGGGTAAAAGAAGACAACTGCCATAACTAGCATAAATGTGCAGACACTGCAACAATTTATTTTCAGATGGCCCTTCCAAGACATGGATAGAGAGGACGGAAGGCATGCAGAGTTGAATATCTGTGCGATATATAAAATATCTGTGGCAGTACCCATCAAAAGACTAGGGGTTCACACATACAATTTTCCAGATGTGCGTTTTTGAGTTGCAGTGTTGATAATTGCTAGGCTGAACGTGGGAATATCACATAGCTGAAGTGTGGTGGATGCAAAATGCAAACGCAGTACACAGTTAACATTCTCATTAAAACTTCACAACTGTATTAAAAAGGCTAGCTACACAGCCTCTCCCATTGTGGTAAGAAGGCAACTTGTTTTCCATACGGAAACATACAGAGTGAGGCAAACTTCTGTACACACTAGTACATTCTTTGCCATAGACAAAGGTGACATTTATAAGCCATTTAACACAGGATCCGAACGAACGCCATTTTATGTTGTCCTTGTTTATTAATTCAGCTACAGCTACAGTACGTACAATAAGTGATTACCACCACGAATATAATGACTATATTGCCTCCCCTTGTACATGCAAACAGAATACTCGTTCTTTGAGAGCACCAAACGAGAAACACAGCTGGCCTGACTTAAGCTCCTGAGGTTTAGCGGCCTCTGGGGCCCAGACTCACCTGCATTTCTGTCTTGTAGGCCTTCTCCGTGTAGAGGCGGAAACACTTCCCCGGGCGTGTCCTGCCGGCACGTCCCGCCCGCTGCTGGGCCGAGGCCTTGCTGATGGCCGTCACCAGTAGGGACTCCACCCTGATGCGCGGGTTGTACACCTGACCCGGGGGAGGAGCAAGGGAGGACAGCACTGAGCGAGGGAGGAACTCACTGTTCACCATGCCATTTTGGCTCTGTCAGATGTCAGTGTCATGTCAGTGTTCACTACAGAAAGTGCTGTGCACGGGATGCCATTTTGGCTCTGCAAATGCCAGGACTATACTTATGATCACTGAAGATAGTGCTGATGAGGGGAAGCCATTTTGGCTCTACCTAATGTCAGGATGGCATCAGTGTTCACTAATGAAAGAGCTGCTGTCAGGTTGCCATTTTGGCTCTGCCAGATACTCCCAGTACTAATTGATTTCTTTCTGAAGGGGACATAGCTTTGAAAAAGGCAGCCCCGGTCAGAAAACTAGACAAGCATAATTATTCACAGCTCTTCTTATTCAAAGCTCCTTCTGAAGGGCTGCCATTTTGTTTGACTGAGATGAATCGAGAGCAAATTCCTTCAAACAATTTTCTGTGGGGGCTTTCAAATGCCAGGAGAATAAATAAGCAAGACACAGATGAATGACAGAGATTAGGGGAACGGGAGAGATGTCTAACCTTCTGCTTGGCAAATCCGGGATCGATCACGAACACCACGCCGTCGATCGTCAGGGACGTCTCGGCGATGTTTGTCGACACCACAACCTGCGAAGACGGGCGGCGCTGGGTTTAAGTTGGTTACTGAAGCAGCAGTCAGGCTGACATTCCAGGAAAGATTAATTCACAGTCGGCGTTCTTATAAAAGAGGAGGGGGGGCCGGTCAGCTGCACAACAGCAGCACATCAGTACTGTCCATCCAAAACCCATTTAATATCCATCACATGGGATTTCATTTTGCCTTTTAAAGGTTCAATTTGAGATAGCTTGATGGAAATTAACCACTGTGTTTGTCTCTGCCCTGAGCTCTCGAATATTTGCACATAACTCAAAACTAATGAGCAAATACAGGGTGAACAAAACTGTTTCATAATTACAGTATCATGCATGACTATGTGGTACGACAGCAAATTTGACTGCTTTGTTCAGTTTGGTTTTGAATTTGAAGCCATCTGGATTGATATTAGTGTTGGCCGAGTGTATGAGGTGAACCACACGAATTCTAATGGATGAATCAATCGCTCCCACTTCTTCACAACTCCTCGCGTGAGATTTGCGCTTGAGGTTCCAGCATTTATCTACACACGGCACGAAACGGCATTCAGGGAGAGCTCTGCGTAAGAGCTGCAAACTCGCTCTACGGGCTCCCGAGTGCAACAGCCTGGCAGAAAAGCAACATTTACATCCACAAAGGAACTTGTAACGGGGGCCCTGGATTCACTGAATAATAAAAGCCAACAGGAGGGTACCGAAACAGTCGCGCAAACGAGGCCGATGGGACCTCATAGGCTTTCCTTTTGGTAGAGGCACGGCTACTCGCAGCCTGCAAGGCAAGCTTCCCGTTCCTGAAGAGGCGTCTTTTCATTTTCGGGTCTTTAAACACGAGCCTCTTCACACACCCATTTTTGCGCCCCTATTCTTCTGCAAAAGGAGGCTGTGCTGACCTACTTCAGGGATCGCATGGAACTCGCTTTCCTTTGTCACGCTCCTATTTTTTTTTTTTGTTAACGGCTTCGTTCGAGCGTTCCAAACGGCGCAAGCTGCGATTGGGGGATCAGAGAGGGACGGTGCAGGCAAACCCTGCCGAATTTCGAGAGGAACCAATCTGTCGTGGCGGGAAAAACCGGACACCAAGAACAATCCATTAGCGCAGTATGACAATGCCAGTAAAACAGAACCCTATCAAACCTGACAACGGGAGAGCGCCATAAAGCCGCTTCCTAAACGGGACAGGAAGTTAATTGACTGGGTGAATAAGCGCAATTACAGAGAGCGGGCCGCGGCGAGAGCAGACGCTAATTGACGTTTGTGGAGGGGGAGACCGTTTAAGCGCTTCGGGAGGAGATGAGAGGAGTGCGAGGATTCACAGGGCCGGCCTCTGCGTTCTAAATACGGCTCCGTCTGCCGAAAAGAGCGCAGCCTAAGACGCGAATAATATCCCAGATTAGCGGGATTGTGGATCTTTCTGGCTGTCAGATCAGGCTGATCAAAGAGGAGTGGGGAGGGGGGACAATGAGCGCTCGCTCGATTCGGCACGACTGTCTGCGAACGTACACACACGAGACGGGCGGCTCGGATCTGAGATGGAGGAGGGCGGGCAGGGCCAGGGAAAGGCTTGGCTCGGATTCGCTCCCCACCGCGGTTCTGTCTCCGAGCCACGAGCCACGAGCCTGTCAGGGAGTGACGCCGCGCCGTGAGAAACCACGGAAATCGCAATGAGTCACGCCACCCTTTAGGCCTGTCCGCCTGCTTTTAAACTAACAGCGCTAGGGGAATGTTTCAAAACAAACACTTCACTTCAAGCGAGAACATTCTCCTCACTTATACGGAATTTGACACAGTTAAAGAAACTTTTCAAGACAAATGTTCAATCCAAGTAACAGTATTCTCTGTCAGGAATGTATTTGTTTACAGTTCATCGTTTACACGCACGCTCCCAGTGAGGCTGTTCCAAAAGGCTGCCAGAACACCACAGCGCTACATGCTACATGCTACACGCGCTGCAGCTGCTTGCGAGACGGCAGGATATTCACTTCCACAGAGCGGCCTCACGGACCCATGAGCGGGTCAGTCCTGCTCTGACCACACCGTGAGGAGGGGTCTGTGGTCTAGGAGCTGGGATTTTTGTTCTGAGGCTCCTCCCACACACACCGAATGCCAGGTGGAGCTACCACATATCATCAATCCCTGACTGGATCAAACAAAAAGACTGCTCTCCATGGCAATATACTATATATACTATAATATATGACTGCTTCCCACCACTGAGGGCTTGACAACATGATGGCTACACCCATTTTAGAGAGTGTGAAACATGACATCCATGTTACTACATGCCCACGATTACTAAGTCCCACGGTCACCTGCACTGAAGGCAAAACAAACATTGACCTGGAACATAATTACCCGTGCTTCCGAAACAAGCGTCCTGTGCCTCCCGTTTGAACAAAGCGGGGAGCGGTTTACAACCCTCTGAGGCAGACGTTCAGCTGCATTAAACGCACAACTCGGACACTAATGAGGGATGCGCTGCGTGGCACTGTGGCCGCAGACGCGTTGTTCTCCATTCTTACGAGAGGCGTGAAATACTCCCTTTCGCGGCTGCCTCCTCCCGCGGCCCGGCGAGCGAGGGGGGCGAGGAGAGCGCGCTCCTCTCCGGCCGCCCTTCGCCGGCGGCCCCGTTCCGCTTCGTTAAAGCTCATTTGCAGCTAATGACACGCCGGAGTCTGGGGCATCGGCGGATAGGTGACCCCATCAGCTCATCAGACTCAGCATCGGGCCCTCGCTGGAGGGAGAGGGCAGAGGGTGGGGTGTCACTATCCCCGACAACCGGCGACAACCGGGGGAGAAACGGATGGCCCTGAAACCAGGGGCAGAATTCAGCGTTTCCGTAATCATGAAGCCATGCTGCCGCCATGCTTTGCACGGGAAAGAGAAGTCAGCAGCCGAGACGTCAGCAACTCAGGTTCCCCCAGACAGCGCCTTTCATAGCCAAAGCGACTGAAAGCTGAAGCACCACGCGCAATGATGAGGAAATACTTTAGCCTCTTCTGCTGTGAAGCCCATCCCCAATCAGCAGCAACCCCAACCTTGTATCAGTTGCTTTAACTCTTGCCAGAAAACCCCATACAGTTTGGTTATGACTTTTCCTTATGGCTCTTCAAGCCACCTGTAATTCAACCTCCAATGGAGTCTCCCTCAGTAGGTTCACATGCATTCGTGGGAGGGAGGGACAGCCGAGCTGCATACACGTAGCCAGCATCCCCCACCGGCCGGCCCGAGTGACCGGTCACAAATAACGAGGCTCTCCGGGTTCCTCAATTACGCCGACCCCAACCGGCTAATAACAAAGTGACAACATGACATTTACTCCACGTCTGCTTTTCTCCCTTAAAGTTCACACGGCTTGGGCCAATTAAAACGGGAACATATAGGACACACAGACTGCACGCCAGCAGAGATCCCGGCCTGTCACATCAGTCAGGGACCGGAGACATTTGGAATCACCGCAGCGAAGAGCGTTCAATCAGGGGAAACTGAGAGGTGTCAAAATTCATTACCGAGATGTCCCACAATCAAACAACACACAATACAGGGATGTACACGGCCATTCCTGGACACGGACACGGGGCATTGTTAGTAATATTAAGCATGTTCCTTTGACCCGTCCTGGGATTAGCGAGACACAAACTGTGCTCACAGCCGGCTAGAAACATAAAACAGCCATTCACTAGAAAGCTCTCCTTCCAGTATTGGAACTTTTCGCTTGGGTAACTAGTCATTGAAATAAGCACTTCTGCCATTCTGGCTAAACTGAATGGCAGCCAAGTGGTTGCAGAATGCAATATAGAGGAGAATCTAACAACCTGAATTAGTTAATCAGAGGATAAATCAAAAGTGAAGTGCTCATTATCTCAGGAATAAGTACCTCAATAACACCCCAAGTTCAGACATTTCTTATAAAAAGCTTCGCTATTAGCCTTGTGAAAGTTTATAGAAGATTGTCCACTGCATTTTTAAATGCATATGACAATCCTCACTTGATTGGTTATGCCTGGCGGGTCCCATTTTCTGTTGGCTAGCTAATATCAAGCTCTGCCGTGGGGTTAAAACTGCCATTTCCTGTCAGGTGGCTCCAGTTTTGCCAGACAGAAACAACCGTTAAAAAACCCATGCAAACTGGAGCCCCATAGTTCATCCTGGCTCCAGGTCTGTAAAGCCTACTGGTCCACATGTGAATGACATGGATCAAAAGCAACCACTGACAAGGATGGCTAGGAGTGATCTGTGAAAGACGCAATCAAACATGACTGAAAAGCAACAGGTCTCTCAGCTGTACGGGCAACACTGCCAGCCAAGTCTATAACGGAAATGAAACGAGTCACTAACATACACTTCACACTCTGTCCAGGGATGACATCAAAGCAGGGACATTAACAGCCCTGAGGCGACTTATGCAATAATTTTAAAAAAAGTGCCAACTACGCATATGATGTTGTACGCGACCTATGCACTGACATATCAAACCCAATACTGGCACCACGGGGAACAAGTGTCAACAGCGCACTCCCAACAGAGGCGACAGCTTTTCATCGATGACTCTGTACTCTCTTGAATCTGTGCTGAGTGTAATTTAACATGCAGAGCAGGCCCTGTTTGTCTGGGAGGACACTGGACGGCAGAAATTTCTCCTCAGTGATAATGTTAGAGAATATCACGGCCAGTTATTTCTGGACCGCAAACATGCGAAGTCAGGACTTTTCTCCTAGAGGCCACTCTTCCAGCCTGTGGCGTCAAAAGGCGATGCTGACTCAAAATGTCCTCCTCTTGACTCATGTAGACTGGGGGCTACTTAACGCTCTGCTTCCCAACGTGTTTACGGCTCATTAAAATGCATGATGGAAGTGTACATGTCAGATTGTGTAAGAGACTCCCAAACAAAAAAAAAAACATATACATCCAATAGAGAACAATATGTTGAAAATGGGCTTAACACTACATGGGAATGAGTATCTGCCGTTTGCTGGTCAGAGCAGTGAAAGGAAAGTCCGGTGGAAATGTGCAGGACTTGTGCTTTTCTGCAGCACAGACGAATGACAATACTGTCACTCTCCTCTCAGTGGAAGACCTCCCACCAAACGCAGGCTGACAGCACTGAGCCCCCGACGTGACCCAGAAAACTCACGCAGCCCTCCTCCTCAATTAGCATCAATTATCGGCTCTCTCGTTTATTACCGATCAACCCGCGTGGCGCGATTCCCCCGGGGGCTACGCGGCTCCAGCGCGCGACCTCGCGGGTTTGCATGACTCACCCTCGACCCGGCAGCAACAACCGAGAAATTCATTCTGCCTTTGAATGTGCTGGACCGCACCCCCCGCCCAACGCTACCGCTACTTATTAGCATCATTAGTTTCTGCGCTCATATGCGATACAGACACAATGTATTAATTACTTGAGCCGCGCAGGGAATCCCCGTGCCGGCCTTTTCGCTGTGTTATTGAAGGGGCGTGCGGGCTGCACGTTTAAAGTGCTAAATTTAATGTGCCGGCCGCTCTCCGGGCCTCAGACCCACGGTCCCGCAGCGGTCAGGGCCTGCGATAGTGGAGTAAACAAAGAACGCGGCTAACGTTAGCGGCGCCACAGAATCCCTGCGCTGGCGAGTCAAAGCGGAAGCAGGGGCTCCGGGCGGGAACAGAGAGGCTGTAAAACACTCCGCTAAGGATGCGCCGGCTCCCCTCCGCCTTTGCATCAATAATTTATGCCGTTCCGGGTATTAGGAAGGCACACTGTTTTGACCCGGTGTTCCGGTGTGAATCGCAATTACGCGGAGGTGACGGAGAAGCGTATTGATGAAAGAGGCAGCGCTTTCGGTTGAGTGAGCGATCCCCACGCTGCGGCCTGAAAGGACTTGCCTGCCGACAGCTTGCGCTTTTATACGCTCACATGGGTTTGGAGGCGGGGTCTGGGGTGGGCAGGGCTTACCTTCCGTCCTATGGCTCCGTTGGGCTTCCTGGGGGGCGGGGGCTCGAAGATCCTCTGCTGCTGCTGCGGGGGGAGCGTGGAGTAGAGCGGGATGATCTTGATGTCTCCCACCTCGGGTCCCAGGTCGTCGATCTCGCGCTTGATTCGCTTGCAGGCCTCGTCGATTTCCTGCGGGGGAGGGGGGAGAGCGGAGAGGCGTCAGCGCGGTCGCTCAGGGTTCAGCGTCGCCGAGGACAGGCGCGTCGGCCGTCACCTACACCAGCGGAAATTAACTGAACTGGCATGTGTGAACTCTCCGAGGTCTCGTCTTCAAGCTGCACATCTTCCTCTCTTTCTCTCTCTGACAAAACAAAGGCAATGGGACATACCGAACACCACTGACACAGGACAAACCTCCGGAGGGACGCTAACAGATTTACTGTGGATTCGGAACGTATCTGAACCCTGGACATGATTTCCACTGAAAACACATTCATATTCACCCCGATTATTTAATGATTTTCAGTATAAACCTCAGACTTAATCGTTTTTACATCCGGGAAAACCTAAACTAAAATCAAGTAACTTGAAAATGTGCGGGGAATGCTTAAATGCTTTAAATATATGCCGCACCTGCAAGAACAGACACTTATATTAGGAACCACATAAGAATCTTCAAATGACTACTGGTAGTGGGCACACAGAACAAGATAACCAGTTACCAGGCTAAATTCTGTACCAACAATGGCCCACTGGCATAGCTGGGCTTAACAGTACATGAAAAAGAGAAAAGCAAGAATAAACTATGTTTTTTAAGATTTAGGAAACTTTCCGTGATTTGTTGACGATAATGGGAAACCTAGGATCACTTTCAGTGACTTTCCAGTAATAATATTTTAAAGGACTGTGAGAGACCCTTGGGGACCCTGCTAGGCTCAGACAGATTTCAGAGCAGTACCATCGTGAGCGGTCGGCCAGCACCTCCACCCTCACTGCCCTTCAGTTCCACAAATTCTACCCTCTCCTTTCCATCCACAACTGGCAAACTCACCCACCTCCAAGTGCAGACCAAGTGATGCCTCCCACAAGCTGTGATGGTGTTACCAAGCAACCCCTAACCACAGTACCCCACTGGGCAATCAAATGCAACCCAGACATGATCTCAGGTCTTCTTGTGTCTTAACAGAGGTACTGGCTGGGGTATTGCCACCCAAACTGAAAATGACCACATGATGTAGTGCTCTCACTACTAAAGCTTTTAAAGTGTTCCAAACAGGCAGTCCCTCTGGAATGCTTTAGCAAGGGGGACATAGAAGAAAGCGGCTCTCGCTGCTCTCCGGAATGAGGAAGGAATTATGCCACTGGGAGGAACACGAGTGGAATGTAATCAAATGCGTTCCGTTTCGCTGGAAACTTCAAACACAGATGGGTTAGAAATCAAGCCTCTGCTACAGCGCCACCTTCAGGCCGCAGTGGAGACTGCGGCCACTTTTCACAGGATCATGTGACAGACAAATTGGCACCGAGCGTGAGGGGGAAGTGCTCTGTAGTAACCGGGAGCGAGGTGCATTCTGAAATTACAGGAGCGGTTTTTAGTGCACGTCCATTTTATCAAGGCCGCTGTCTGCCACCGAGAGCACTACCATTTCATCACAACCCAGCAATAAAGCCCTATCCCTCAGAGCATTACCACCACACCAGCTACTCTAAAGGGCAAGAATGAATCAGCTTCCCCTCCCGCGGTGTGAGCACGTTATGAAATCCCAGCATGCATTTAACGGCGCCGGTAAAAATACTCATGCAAATCTTAACTGGCATGAATTGTGCATATACATTTTAAATGATTCATACATACCTTCAAGCACTCATTATAAAACCTTCCATACTAATAACCTGTCAACTCTCAACACCTGCAGCTCTCTTGAAAATGAATGTAAATTACTACCATAAGACAGGACACAAGCAAGCATACAAGTAACAGAAGGCAGCAAAGGGCTGTTTGTAATGCTCTGTATTAGGACAGCTGGCAGTTAAACAGTCAGTCAGTGCGTTCCCTGATAAGTTAATTAGAAAGGGAGAAGGAAGAAGGGAGTATTTCAGAATGGGAGAAGGGAGTATTTGAGTTGAGTGGTGGTGTTACAATCACTCAAAACTTTAGACTTACTGAAGTGAAACACACAGGAAAAAAAAGATAACGCATCCTAGCCTACCTGGCTGCAAATAACAACCATGATCTAAGTAAAAGAGAAAGATGTTGGTTCCTGTTCATATTAAGTTTGCATATTTTGATGCTTCCATCTAGATCACTCTCAGAAGAGAACAGAAACCAACAGGTTAAAAACCCTCGGGCAGCTTCTGCTTACCCTTTCCAACTGATCTCAAATCAGCTTTTAATCTAAACAAAATCAAATGAACTGCAAGTATACAAAAAACACTGAACTTTCCAGGCCATCTTAATATCCTTAATACATTTTTATAAGACAAAAGCAAATTCCGTGAGCAAAAAAAAAGGGGGCGTGAACTTTCAAAACCACCAATCAAATTCCATATTCATTAGACAGTTTACACATAGCACTGTATTCATGAGGTTACTGAATCTGCCTCACATCGCTAATTCCAACAGCGATCCAATCCTGGAGGGGAGATAACGTCAGAGACGCACGCTGCAATTACGCAGCTCTGTGTGATCCAATTCGCCATGGCTCAGTGGACAGTGGGCGTGCGCATCCTACCTCCTGTCCTGTGAGGAAGAGCAGCACGTCGCCCTCTTCCTCCTCGCACATGTGTATCTGGATGACGGTGCGGATGGCCGCCTCCAGGTAGTCCCGCTCGGGCTCCGGCGTGTAGAAGATCTCCACGGGGTGCGTGCGCCCGGGGATGGTCAGCAGGGGGCAGCTGTCGAAGTACACCTGGAACTTCCCCGCGTCCAGCGTGGCGCTCATCACGATCACCTGGGCGGGGGCGGAGAGGAGAGGAGTCACGCTCACAGCCTGAGCAGCGTGCAGCGTGAAGCTTTCTCAAACCCCCCCCTTTAAATATTCCACACCGCCATCTCTGTGCCGGCGTTCTCTGTGCCCAAAGCAACACGGCAACCCGGCCAAGGGAAATTCTCATTAAGAAGGATGCGGACAGGAGATCGTTCAGACTAAACCTGAACAAATACACATCAGCTCTGATTGTCTCCCAAAGCCTCGCAATCACTGTCCAACTGCGCCCAGCACATCCTTCCAAAAAAAGACTGCGGACTCTTTCTGGATTGCACCCATTAGGGTGGCAGCCGCTGGGACGAAATCTCACACTATACAGACACTTTCTGAGCTCCTCTCTGGCTGAAATGCGTCTTTTCAAAAGAACAGAGAGTGTTCTTTTCTGACAAAGACGTCCCACTATAGTCTGTAGATAAACCTTTTACATTATAGTACATCACTGTCATTTAGCGCACGCTCTTATCCAGAGCAACTTACATAGGTTACAATTTTATCTATTTATACAAGTGGACGTTTACTGAGGCAACTGTCAGTTAAGTGCCTTGACCAAGGGTACGGCAACGCGCCCCAGTGGGGAATCGACCCAGCAACCTTTTGGTTACGAGTCCTGCTTCGTATCACTATGCTACACTGCCGCCACAAACCCTTGACAAATAGCCACTTCCAGGCCAGCTGGGTGTGAGGCCTGCGTTGGCTGTACCTTAAGGTCTGTCCTCTGTCGCACCACCTCCTTCAGGACGCCCATGAGGATGTCGGTGGCCAGCGTCCGCTCGTGGGCCTCGTCCAGAATGATCACGCCGTAGCGCTCCAGGAGGGGGTCGTTCATGGCCTCTCGCAGCAGCATTCCGTCAGTCATGTACCTTACAGGTGGGGGAGAGAGGGGGGTTATGGGTAACGCACAAAGGACACGGCTCTGCCAGGGATCAGCTCGGCCGATTCACAAAGGTCACAATTCTTTGGCAAGCTCAAGACACTGCAGTGCAGAGCTTTTCCTGTTTCTGTCCAAGGTGGCGACTACCTTTAACTGCTGAAGTAGGTCAGCTGCTGTCGACCTTAATTCTTTTCCTTCACAGTTTAAGGAGCTGGAATTGTAACCAGAGGCTCAGTTCCCAGGTAGGGTACAGCCACTGTAGCCATTACTAAGCTAAACCTGAACAGCATCAATAACTATCCAGCTGAGCAAATTGATCCATAAACTACACACGTCACCCTAGATGGTTCTGCAGAGGCCCTAACCAAAGCATTCTAATGTGCCTTCAAAGCCGTTTTTAACATCCCGTGCACTCACAGCGCCCCCTCTCTGACAGGCCAAGCAGGTACACAGAGCCCAGGGGGTTCCCACAGGAACGGGTGTGAGCCCCTGGGGTACTCACTTGAGGATGGTCTTGGCACTGCTGCAGTCCTCAAATCGGATGGAGTAGCCCACCTCCTGCCCCAGCATGACGTCCATCTCGTCCGCCACCCTCTGCGCCACGCTCATGGCCGCCACCCTCCTGGGCTGGGTGCAGGCCACGCCCCGCTTGGGCCCCGGCAACGCTCGCACCATGTCGACACACCACTGCGGGATCTGCGGGGGGGAGAAGAGGCGTGTCACTCGTCAGTGTCAACGACAGGCGGGTTCACAGTTAAACTCCCCTGTCATTATTCACTCAAACATGGTTTAACTCTGCTGTGTGTGCGGCTGGAGGGAAGGCAGGATGCCTGGCTGTGTTGCGAAGCGGGTGGTCTTTAGATGACACTATTGTAAATCAACTCACAACACTCATTCAGCATACAAAACCACCAACTTACTCACACACACCAAGCATTTGTAAACATATTTGTATATACATGCCAAGTATATCCCAGAGAGTCAACAGAAACACTTGCAAAACAGGTCTACCACTACGATTCAAAATGTACCCAAGTTACACTAAACAATCCCCACCGCACAGCCTCTAACAAACTGGACAAACAAACTAAGCACTATGCTAAAGCAAACCTTGCCAATGTTCCCAAAATTCTTTCGTGTAATGTGGAAATGTGTTTTTGTCCACATCTCAACACAAATGTATGTGGTGCGGAAACTGTCCCCATGATGTCTTTTGTTTCCTGGGTGAAGTCCACTTTTGCGCTTGAGCACCTGGCCTGTGCTGTGCTCAGGTCGGCTCTAACAGAGAAGTACCACACGCTGTTGCAGGAGAAAAAAAAAAAAAAAACATACCGGATGCCTATCCATTAAGACAGACTTCAGAGCCTCATGTGACACACAAGGGTCAAAGGTCGAGTGTAGGAAAAGCGCCAGATTCAGCAACCACTTAAAACTAGCCATGTCTGCGAGCAACAGATGTTCTGAAGAAGCTTGCCAAGTTTACACTGCCAAAACATTACTGCGCAAAACCATAATATTCCCAATGGCCCTTTTCACTGACTATCACCTTGTAGGAGCTGGTCTGGCACTGCAGACTGCACCAGTTAAAAATTAAAATTCAGCTTCATTATACAGATACAGAAGGTCGACTGGATGCAAAAAAAAATAATAATTAACGATGCATTAAAAAGTCAAATCCAATCTCTTCGCAAGTCTATATTTTATTCACAGAATTACTCCACAATTCTCCATAAAAAGTGAACTATATCGGTGTGAACCAACTTTAATCGATGAGTTCGTCCAGTGAAATATATAACTGCTGAGACTGAAGAGGAACTGTGCAGTGCAAAGATAACACTGCAGAAGCCTCTTAGAGGAGCAGCAGACCACTTCTGGCCAGACAGGACAAGCCAGTGTGATAAATAAGTGATGGGGTAAACAGAACTAGCCACCCCAGCGATTTAAAAAAATAATGAGACCTGCAAAAGTTGGAAACTACTCCAACTGGCTAAGGCTTACCCTTCTAGGAGTGCCTCTTTCTGCAGCCAAGACCCTTAATGTTTAGCAAGTACTCACTCATCTACTCAGCATCATTCTCTATAACTGCTACTGCTTCTCCCTCCTCCTCCTCCTCCTCCTCCTCCTCCTCCAACTCTCTCCGTCTAATGCTCTTTGTACCTCCGTTAATGCTTTCTCTCTTCTCCCCTCCCTGCTCTGGAACCCCTGCCCGAGCTTCAGCCACAGAAATCGATTGAACAGGCCAGCACTCCTCCCCTGGTGCAGCTCCAGATGCCTCCCCTGCTCTCCCGCCTGACCGTGCCCAGTCACTTGACCCAGCCGGCCAGTCCCACCAACCTGAACACTGACTCGTTCCTCAGACTTTTCCACGAATTTAGCTAATATGCTCCTCCACTGCTCTAGACCTAATTGGCCACCTGGCGCTGTCTAGAGGCTGATGGGCTTCCCCTCTGAGCCGGGTTCTGCTCAAGATTTTATTATTTTAGCTAGGGAGTTTTTCCTTGCTGCTGTTGCTGTAGGCTTTCTATGGGGAGTTCTGGGCTGGTATATCTCTGAAGCTGCTTTGTGACAAATGTCCTTCATTAAAACCCACTACACAAATAAAATTTAACTGGACTGAACAAAACTGAATTGAAGAGGGGAATTCATCTGAATATTGGAGATAAACCCCTGTACAATGTGTACTGAACCTAGACGTCAAAAAAATAATAGCTTCACTGGTCATGCAGAAAATGTGAGCAAAAAAAGTTAAAGTCAAAACCAATTATCTTCTGTAAGAACACCTGGCTACCATTAACCAATAACAGCAAACCCATTACATATACCTCAAGCAACACTCCCTAACTACTATTTACAGCACAACTCATAAGCAGCTGACACAAGCATTCATTCACAAGCTTAGGAAAAGACTATCATGAAGCTCTGCACTCTACACCAGGTGGAGGCGGGGTCTGGACAGCAGCTCCAATGACGGATGGCTAGGGGCGTGGCTTTGGGGAGAGGGACTCCACCCCTCACCTGCGTGGTCTTCCCGGAGCCCGTCTCTCCCACGAGCACGAAGCTCTGGTGGCGTGTGAGGATGTCGCTGAAGCGCTCCCTGTACTCCCACACGGGCAGCTGCAGCCTCTTCTTCAGGATCTCGTAGTAGCGGGGCGTGTGCGGGAGGTTGGTGAAGGGGTTAATCTGCTGGTGGACGGCCGGCGGCTTCAGCAGGGGCATGCCTCCCCCGCCGCCGCCGCCGCCCCCCGCCATCATGGGGTTGAGCGAGAGACCGGGGGCCTTCATGTCCTTCTCTCTGTCCCGGTCACGGTCTCTGTCCCGGTCGCGGTCACGGTCCCTCGGCCGGTCGTCGCGGTCTCTGTCGCGATCTCTGTCTTTTCTGTGGGGAGGAGCAGACACACACACATATAGTCAAACCAGGGGCCTAACAGATCAGCCAACACAAGTGAGACACTGACACTGACAGGATGTTGATTTTTGCTGTCTACTGGCATCTTAACAAGGGGTTGTTGGACTCAATATTGTATACTAGAGCCTAAGCTCCGAACTGATTACAAAACCAGTTTATCCCACCCAAGTTGTTATAGCTTTCTGTTATACCATTTCCCTGCATGTTGAAATATTTAAGTCTCCTTTACCTGTACAATTACATGTAAGGAACTGTGTGAGTCACAAAAAAATTTAATCTACACTTTTTCTGTTCCAGGATTACAGCAGCCAAATTTATGATCAGGAAGCAACGTAAGACATGCAATTAAAACATGACTTTGTTTTGTTTATTTCCCCAAGACTGCACGACACGCATTTATTCGGCTAAGATTTAAGATCACAGGCTACACAGCACAAATCTGTAGCTCGCTAATGCCTGACAAGGCCTGTGAGATTCTGGCCAAGATCCTGGCTCTGTCTGAAGGACAAACTGAGGCACAACTCAAGATGTACTCCATAATTCAAGCCCCTCAAAAGCAAAGTGCGACAAACAAAAAAAAAACAATACAGCATGTATTGTAGTTTATGTAAGTGCGCTTACATAAGGCATAAGCATTGTGAAATGGTGGGTTTTAAAATCAAATTATAACCAAAAGGCGCACAGATTCAAATCCCAGGTAGGATACTGCTGTTGTTCCCTGGAAGGTATTTAACCTAAATAGCTCGCTGAATAAATGCAGACCTGAAAAACAGTATGTGCAAAGCAACCAACTAAATATGACCAACCATACCTGACACTGTATCTGTGTAGGGAGTCTGAATGCAAGGAATGACTCCACAACAAGGCAACAACGTGCTGGTGGGAGTCCAGACCTATTCGGAAATAAGTCCTCCACAACCTGCTAAGCTTCCATCCTCAGGCTGCAAACTCTTGCTCAATTTTGTCTACATAACTAAAAGCACCCCAAGCAACGGAACACTAACCTTTTTTTTTTTTTTTTTAACTAAATCAATGTGACGAAACACAATTGTAATGTGGGGCTTTCGAATCTGAGTTCATATTTCTCTTGTGAAACCTTCCCTTGGGTACCGCTACTGAGTTTCATCCTGACCGTGACATGCGTTGTACATTCCACTGCCGTTTTGACAGTTTCGTGCAGGCGGATTCAGGCGATGCACTACGAAGTAGCTAGTTGTCAGCCTGTGGTCAAGGGTTACATAAACCCGTTACCGCTTTCCAGCAAAACGTTAGATTAGCCACTTTTGGCGAGCCACCATAGGCCTAAGCGTTGTCCCTTAACTATCCATCTCGTTACCCGTGCTTGATGAATATAATCAATATGCCAAATTGTGCAATTTCCTGTAAGCCACAGGACATCACCGCAAAAACACCAATGAACAGTTTTAATGTCGCAGAGTGCAAACTAAAGCAAGCAAGCACCCTCTCGGCGGAAAGCCAGCTCTCTGTTCGGCGGTAAAAAGCTAGCCCTGTCATTCACTAGAGAGGTTCCTTGCTTGATCACCAACTAGTTAACTACAGTATTGGTCCTGGCAGCGCTGTGGATTGTATGGCTAAACATGTCATGCGTAGCTACGCTAGCTACCGAACTAGAAAAGACAGACAAGCGTAACTAGTTGGCCGCCAGGCTAGGCAAGCTAGCTGTCTACTGGCAATGCAGCGTGAAGAAGTGGATAATTGCATAACCCGGTACTTCCTTAACAGCAATCTAAGAACGTCGACTGTGCATTTATAACTATAGACGTTTTAATAACCTCATGTGCATTTTAATAAAGCTTACGCGCAGATCAGTTGGTTTTGGCTACCTCGCATTATAATCAAATGTGGCCGGTTAGGCAGCTAGGCCACGGGCCATTTCCACGTGCATAGCTGGCTAGCTAGCTGGCTACTGAGAAACGCAAGGTTGACGTTTAAGAGAAACAGCTCAGTGTTTGATATTTAACACAGAATTGTGTTTTTGTGTGCATGTATCACGTGCAGATATGTACAGACAGCTAACACTGTTCAGGGAAAAGCAAATACGGTGATCCACCAAGCTTTCAGAACTTCACACACTGGCAAATACTGCTAGCCAGACTACAAACAAACAAAATGCTGTTACTGGCTAGGCAGATAATCAACCGATATCTTATCTTACCCGTCAGACGATCTCTTTTTACTAGACGAATAGTCATCTCCTAAGTCTAATCGATGCCTTTTCGACATCTTGTTTTAAATATACGGAGAATTAAAATAAGAAGTCAATGCAGACAATCACTTCAAAGCACCGTTGCTCTCCCACAGGAAAGAGCAACAACGATAAAATGGCGACCGGAAGTACTTACCTCATCATTCTTCCGAAGAAAAAAATACAAAATAATAAAAATAAAAATGTTAACACTTGAGGGTAGAACTAGCCAGATAACAGTAACACTTAGGTTTTTATGTTTTCATATGACTTTCAGTTAAATGTGAGATTTATAACATGATGTCATTTAAATGAAGCCGGTAGTGTTTGAAATGGTTCGATTTATCCACATCTTCTCTGTTTAATTTATGAATGGCGCTGAAGCTACTTTGAGGCTCACTACTCATGCGCATTAGAAATTTTTTGATATAGGCTTTGTATGGTATTGTTGCTAGGCTGTTGTATCATATTCTTATTAAAAATGTTAAGAATGATGTGAAACGTAACATATCCGGCACGATTTTGTCTTACTGTCTCTTGTATATAACCCGCAAGACTGATTTCTGATACCAGTACAGAATTAGCTAGCTGGGGTTATCATTAGAAAGCACTTAGCTTTACACCAGCAACATCAAAAGACAATCATTGTTTTTTTAATTTCAGCACTACTGTGATTTCATATATTTGCTGATTGCGAATGAAAATGGTGACGTTGTAAATGTGTTTCAATAGGCCTGCTGCTGCTGTCTTGGTTGGAGTTTAAACTGTGATGTAGAACAGAAAAGTGGTAAATGCACAATTGAAATGTCCCGCGCGTTCAATTCTATATCTGCTTTCGTTTCCATGTACAGTCGGCTTCCTAACACACCCACTTTGAGTAACCCTGTCTTTTGTAAGCAGACTAACTACATAATCACATATATGGCTATTCCAAATGCAGTGTTTAGGGTTTAGAACATGGACCAGTCTGCAATTAATTTTTCAGTAGTAAAGTCTAAAGGCTTTCATTCCGACAAGGTGAGTGGATACAGAACGCTAGTGACGTCCAATAACAACCCTCCTGGCATTCATCTGGGGTTATGAATGGATCTGTTGGTACGTGAAGGACATTTGTTTTATTCGGAAGGAAACTGTCAAGCTGGAGCATAAATTACAACATTAGTTCCGAGAGTTGCAGGGAGTTTGAGGAAGGAATAGTTATAGCCTAATAAAAGAAATAGGAGTTGCCACGTCCTCACAGAAGAAACTCGCATGGTAGGCATATACCAAAGTCGCTGTTTGTGGAGAGAAATCACTAGTAATGAAGCTATTTGCATGTGGACTATCCAGAGTTTTCTACATATTTCCTACACAAACACTACAGTAGGCTATGGGATTCGGAAACAAACGATCTGCACCCTAGAGTGGTAAAGAAATTGTAGTATCTAACCAGGACATTTGAACATGAATGGAACTTGGGCTGCGGACATAGCCTATGTGCACGTTGTCGTTCTAATAATGCTTGGATCACATGTGGTTTCTGCTCCCATTTACAACGTTTCATGTCCAACTATAACTTTCTTTTTACGAGAACAAATGATAACCCACGGGGCCAAAGTTATTCGATACAACAATCGAAATATTATAGCGTCGCTTTGGTACAGTAAATATAGAGAACTTGACTTTTACCTGTGAGAAACGTGGTAGTGTTTACATACTGAGAGCAATTTTGTTAGTGATATGCAATTACACAACCTAGGCACTGCCTTGAGAAGTCAAACGGGTAATTTACAGTAACATAAGGACATAATGCATACCCTGTCCCAAACCCAGTACTTTGCCCCAGTTCTACAGCCATTACAGAATAAAAGCGTGATGTAACTAGTGAATCCCTCCCCATGCTACCGCCCCCTTGATACGCCTAAACTTCACGGGGAGGCATGTGACACATATAACAACAGCCTTTCAAATACAGTTCGTCTGCAACTTTTTTTGTCTAACTGGTTGTGAAAGCTGTGTATTTCAAACGGAGTTACAACAGACAAGGTAAAGTAGCCTGTGTAAAAACCGCTAAAGAATAGCCTATTCTCTGCAAGCAAAACTTTGTAAGTTATAAAATATCTTTTCACGCACTGTGGCAATTACAGTTAATTACGGCAAAGCATGTCCTGCTTTTTCTTAACGCTGCGTCACAATAATATGTGGAAAAATCGATCTCAAATGACCTTTGCACGGATATCGTTTGTGTGCTGGGTGAGCTACCGTTGACGTGCATTCCAGCACACTTCTGCTGGCTTTGGAGAAAGTATGCGTTTGGCCAGGGAAATGCGCCTCCTTCGTTACTTTCCACACAAAAACGTTTTTGTACAGATTGTATTGTACGTCTGTTTTGATGTATTTTGGTTCAAGTGACGCAGTAGTCAACAGTGTACGGTGCGTGCTTTCGAGGATTGTTCTCATTCTCCCATGTCCTGGCTGGACCATTTCTGGACGTGGAAGCCTCCTGGCACGCTGTCTGCCAGTTGTTGCCAGTGTGTTCTCATGCCGCCTGTAGATAGGCTGCAGCCCTGTAATCAGAGTGGCAGCAGGGCAACATGAAAATAATTTTTCCCTGTTCAAGCTGCGAGTACAATTAGTATCAATAGGTGCTCAGTTTGATAGTTATCACGTCTGGTGTGAATACAGAGCATTAGAGCATTTAAAGAGACATTTCACTGGGCAGTGGCTTATGTTATTTTATTTTTTTTTTTTTACTAAACATTGTGTAGTGTCTTTTAATGTAATATGCATGTTCTTTGCTAAGTTGTTGTCCAATTTTATACCAACAAGAGGACCAAGAGTCTAACATTTCTCATTCTGAGATATCCATGTTTCATTGACATATATAAAGAATAGTACATAGTAATAGAACATAGTTATCTTCCAGAGTTCTCATTTATAGCATTCCAATATGGCATTTAATGCTCATATTCATGTCCGTTCCAGGACCACAGAAAAGACCATAAATATGCCCCCCTTCAGCTTCCTGCTGCTGCTGGTTTTGGTTGGATTCCAGGGGCACAGCTGTGAAAGATTCCAGCGCAGCGACGAGTCTGCCGCCCAGCGAATGTGGCCCCCGGAGGCGAGGGCGTTCGGCGGCGCCCTCTACGCCACCTGTAAGATGAGAGCTAGCACCAAGCTCGCCGCCGGCCTGCCCTCGGTCAGCGGGTACGTGCTGTTCAAGCAGGAGGGGCCGGAGGCGGCGCTGCAGGTGCAGTTCCTGCTGCGCGGATTCCCCGAGGCGGAGGGCCGGGCCCGAGCCATCCACATCCACCAGTACGGCCAGCTGGCCGGCGGCTGCGACGCCACGGGCGGCCACTACAACCCGCGCGGCGTCGACCACCCGGGCCACCCGGGCGACTTCGGCAACTTCGAGCCCCGCCAGGGCAGGGTCCGGGAGACGCGGCGCGCGGACGCCACGCTCTTCGGCGGGGAGTCGGTGCTGGGCCGCGCCGTGGTCGTGCACGAGAAAGAGGACGACCTCGGGCGGGGCGGCGACGCCGGGAGCCTGCTCCACGGCAACGCGGGCCGCAGGCTGGCCTGCTGCGTCATCGGGATCAGCTCCCCAAGCATGTGGGACAAGGGCCTGAAGAAGCAGCAGAGGAGTAGGAACTAAGGGGACAGTGAAACTAAGCTCCTGGGGGGGCAGCAGTGTGCATGCTGGTCTCTCTGCAAAGCTCTCCCCTCTTCATTTTTTTAAACTACCCCAGCCATTAGCTTGGTTCCACATTTCCCATAAAATGGTACAATGCTGAAGATTGCACACATACCCTGGGTAAACACTTTAGCACTGTACACTCTGGGACTTGAACCACTGTAGTTTTATACAGCTAATGGACTCTCTGGACCAATTAGGCAAAGTTCTGTAGGAATTCAGTTTGACACCCCTGAACTTAAGGGCCAACTGATCCCAATGCCATCTGGCTGACCGCTGCCATGGAGTGTTTCTATTGCTCTTAATAAGAATTTGTGGCAGAGAATTGTAAAATGCAGAAGGTAGTAATGCTTGCAAGAACATTCCGTTGGCATATTATATTAGCTATTATGATTAGCTAAACACTTATCATGGCATATCTTTTCTTAGGTATACAAACAACAACATATATACGACAACAACAAAGTAAACATAGGTTTGTGTAGTTAATGAGTAATGATTTAGTACCACATATAAAACAGACAAGACGATGGTCCACGTCAATCCAAACAGAATCTAAACCAATTGGTCACTCTCATAACTCTACAAAACCATTTGAACAAATTATTTTTATGAAAGAACAGGGTCAGTGAGTATCAGAAATACAATTTATTAAAAGAAATTTGCATTGTACACATTGAAATGTCAGACAACCTACCCTTCACCAGTGAAGACGACACCAAATGGACAGCGTCATGCAAACTAAGTTTGTGTTTGATAAAAAAAAAAAACCTCTGTACAACCTATTTACGTCACAATTGGTGTATTTTCACAATAAATTCTGACAATACACTACATGTCATTCAGCTGCGGCTCTGAGAGTGTACGAATTTGACAGTACCTGAGATGGGCTAAAATATTAAACGGATTTTGAAATTCATGATGTGTCTGAAACTGAAACTGGGCTGAAAATAACTGCATAATATTTCATTTTTACTGGCATTTTCACTTCGGAGTATTATGTCTTGCAAAGTGGTTTACTCAACCATGCACCCCTTCAGATCTCCAAAACTACATGGGAGCGCAAGTCAAGCTTATGAACCTCTAGCGGAGTATGTGAAACTACTTTCCAACTATGTGATAACCGGCTCAGAATCGTATCATGTGGCAGTTATTCACCAAAACTATTAACCAGATATAAATGTTTATCAGCTTATTTTAGCTGTAAGCACAGTTTTTCACTAGAGTAAAACTCCAGAGATATCATAAATATTTATTTTTCTAAAAAAAATACACATTTGATATAAACATTTCCTCTTGTTCTTGTGTACATCAGTGGTCACTGACAGACATTCACATTGTTGTTCAGGTGCTGAGTGGATGATTATTTTATAACAGAAAAAAAATGCAACAAAGCGGCATGGACTGCACCGTGTGAAAACAAGTGCACGTGCCAATCGCCGGGCTTATCGGAGCTGTGAAGAAGACAATGAGTCAAAGAATCTGAGGCTCAGTGCAGTGCGTTTCGCAATTTTCCAAAACAGTTAGTTGGAAAAACAAGCTAATCTCTAACAGAAGATGCCATCAACAAGGAGGAGGGTCCTATTGACTGGCGCATTGTCTGTCCAATGGGGTAAAGCCATTCTTATCCCCTGTCCCAAGGGTATTGCGCCCAGCTTAATACGTCTCTCTGCCTCCCCGTCTGCATCGCAGGGGCACAGTAACAGTGTTTGACCAGTAGAGGTCAAGATTGAGCCCGAGGAGGTGAGGGACTACGATCTGCAATTCTTGTTTGGTGCAGTCTGCTTTCATACCAGCATAACACATTCCCAAACAGGCTTCACAAAATAGCCGTGAGCTGAGTCTGACTTACCCTGCATATGAAAGCACATCTTGGGTGAAGCAAAGACACAAACAAGATAATGCTCACAGAGTGACAGCATTCATGCAAGTGGGTTTGGTGTTGCTGGTCCTCTGACGATCCAGCTAGACTGCAAGTTAGCATGTGTGACATTCAGCAGCACGTTATGCAACAAACAACAATAAATGAGGTAAAACCAATGCTATGTAATAGGCATGAGGGGAACATGCACAAAATATGCGCTTCCACTACTGAAATATAACCTTGAGAAATGACACATACAGTAAATGACAAACCAAACGATTCTACAGCAGCTGTTTTGAGTCGTCAAACTGCACTGAAAAGATTTCGGATCTCTACTGCCAAAAAAACCCACAAAACAACAAACACCCCCTTTGGCCAACATCATGGATTTAACATTTAGAAGACTTGGCTCCATGCTGTAACAATTAGGTTACCTACATTTGGAACTGTGAAAGGTTATTTTTGATGGGTCTTGGGGAAAGGGGGGGTGCCAGAAAACTTTAAGTTAGGATTTTATTTTTTCATCAGTAAGCAAATTTGTTCTGACAAAGTGGAGTGGCGTCTAGTATTGCTGTCACGTATCCCCCGATTACATTTCACCAATATGGTCTTCTTAATAATATCTTCTTAATCTCCTATTGACCACAAAGTCACAACCTAACTTTCGTGCTCCGATTTTTTAAATTCCCCCTCAGGCACTGACTGCAGTTAAGTTGTGAAAAGGTCGCATGATGTGTGTTTTCAAAGGTCACAAGCATCAACACTTTTTCATGAAATATGGATGCATTCTGTTCTCGATACCAGTGATTCTTATAATAAAAGTACAATTCTATAACTGTACATTCGTAGAAGACTTAATGAATACAAGTATCATATTGGCCAAATTCACACCAAGGTTCTTTTTCAATGTTGTGACAATGAGGCAAGTCAGGAAGACAACAGGGCCGGTCTTGTTAAATGATCATACTTGAGACGGCGGTTTCTGAAGAGGGGCGTGTGCAATGCGATTCAACTCCACCCAATCATCTACATCCCGGGTTCGATCCCACCCGTGTCACTGGCCAACAGAGACTGGGAGCCCAGCTCAGGGCGGTGATGTCGCTGCGGTGCGCAGTGTGACTCGCAGTGAGGGGAGAAGCTGCTGGCTGCGTGTGAGTGTATCGGAGGGCTGCATTTGTCTTGCCTCAGAACTACAGCATCAGTGCAGCGCCTGTCATGATGAGACAAGCCTAACATACAATTGGCAGTTCCAACAAAAGGGTTACATAAAGGGGAAAAAAGCATGATAAAAAAAATCACCCGTTCAACCAATCAGAGAGCAGGAGGTCTAAAACCAGCTTTGGTTTAAATACAGGGCTCAATAGCTGCCCTGGGCTAAAAGTCTACTTTTCTTCCTTCGTTCCATTTAGTCATAAACAGTAACGATCATTTATCATATTAAACAAGGAGAACAAATTTCAGAAGAAGTTGTTCATTTTAAGTATATGCACCAGAGTCTCTTTTTTCCCCAGTGACATACGGTGGGTGACTCAGCAAAAGTTAACTTTATCTTCTGTTTTTTTCTAATCAGAGCCCTATGAGCCGTGATACAAAAGTTAAACTTCAGAAAATAACTCTGTAGAGGGAGAGGCCCCTCACTGGGCCCCTTGGCTTCGGCAGGGGCACTGGGCCAGCGTCAAGCAGGCGGTGGCCTTCAGCAGGGCCACCACACTGTCACTCATCTACCAGCTGATTACAACCAGAACACAAACAAGCCCCCCTGTGGTGGCACCTAATCACAACCCCCCCCCCACCCACACCTCCAACCCCCAAGTCCCTGACTGTCACTGCATCCCTATCCCCTAAGCACGCTAAGCTCACAAGAGCAAGGTAACCTGAATGTCACACAGTCACTCATCAGTCTATGAGTAGAGTGGGGCGGGAGCGTGGGTGTGCGCGCGCGTGTGTGTGTGTGTGTGTGTGTGTGTGTGTGAAAGACTCGATCACAGGCTTGTTTTTTGGCAACAGCAGCCGAACAGTGACAGAAGCCTCATTTGGCCCGGCATTGCAGCATAGCATTCTACACCATTACTCCACAGTCTGCTACAGACAGTCACTAAGCGCCTGATAATGAGATCAAATACCTGCCTGAATCTGTTTACATAAATTTACACCAAATCCTGACCCAAAAAAAGAAAACGCCCACTAAGGCTCCATTGTGTCAGTGAATGAATGCGGGATGACACTCTTGACGGACTCGTCTTTGATATACATGACAACCCCATCCGTCACAAAAAAAGTTCCCAGTCAGCTACCCGATATGAATGTAGAGATGAAAGCTTTGAGTGTGCAAAAGCCGAACACACAGCGACAGTGAAGAGGATGAAAAGAAAAGCGAGGTCTGGACTTTGCCTCGTCCCGCTCCCAGACAGGCTGGGTTACACCCTCGCCAGGAGTAACTCGGCAC